>NC_059301.1:23152253-23169753 GCF_017591435.1 Portunus trituberculatus | reverse complement strand
ATCCTGGCTTGGCATCTTTATTGCAAGGTGGGAATGGTAATGGGCATAAAGGACAGTGGAAACATGTCATGTGTCAAAATGAACATAATGCTTATTTGTCAGATTCATGATTAAGTTCAATGTAAACTGTAAAAATATTTCAGAAATAAATAAAAAAAAAGTTATCATGTTATTTTGCTAAGTTAGATTTCTTAAAAAAACACACATTTATTCCCAAACAATTACTGAGGTTTAATAAATATCATAATATATACAAATTTCCAGCATTTTCTTTGTTTTCTTACTTTGTATATTCTACAGTTTTTTCTGTGGGTAGTACCCAAGCATACTTTAAAGGACATGCATGTTCTCCTAACTTTCAAATGCAATTTCCAGAAAATTCTTTTTGATTTGTATTCCTTATCCCATTGACACCATTTCTACCAAATTTCATAAAAAATTCAAACAGGATCTATGACTGGGCACTAATGGATTAAACACCCCCTTTCACTTTTTGGTAATTTATTCTATTTAAATAATGCAAAAAAAAAAAAAAATTCAAAATTTAATCCATCTTATTCTACACTCAATGTTGAAATAAAAGAATTCATTATCATTTTAGAAGGGTACTGTAATAAAAATTTGTCTTAATAAGAATACGTAAATTAAAAGATATAGCTTTCCGTTTGGTGTAATGGCCAATTCCCATGTGGTCCAGAGACATCTTTAACAACCACTGCCTCAAGGACATTGCTGAGGTGGCAAAAGAGGGGAGGAAGACAAGGGATCATCAAAGTCAGAGTAGACAACCTCCATACTATTGTCACCACCCCATAAATCATGAGCTTGCCTTCTTTCTCTAACGCTGCTCCACCTGCTTACCCTTTGTCTGTCTTTCTTTCTCTCTCTCTCTCTCTCCATTTTCTAAAAAAACTGGTGTGTTTTCTGAATTACGTACTTCTGAAATCCTTCTTACTTTTGTTCCACATTTCTGTTAAGGTAAAAATTAAGATGTGCTCTCAATAGAAAAGTGTTCCTCCATCCTAAACATGGCATTTTAGCAGGGAAGTGCTACACTGCCAAGTGTGATACCTCACAGGCCCCCACCTTATGGAGCCTAGCTATAGAGTATTTCCCTGCTGCAAACTTGCCATATAGCCAGCCAATCTAAGGCAGTAATTTGCAACATGAACAAGTACTTTTGAGAGAGAGAGAGAGAGAGAGAGAGAGAGAGAGAGAGAGAGAGAGAGAGAGAGAGAGAGAGAGAGAGAGAGAGAGAGAGAGAGAGAGAGAGAGAGAGAGAGTGTGTGTGTGTGTGTGTGTGTGTCAGACGATTGGGTTGTTTTGTTTACATTGCTCTTGTCACCACTGCTGGCACTGCGCACTTTGCTCATTATGTCATTTACAAGAAGAAAAGCTAGTTCACTTCATATTAAATTACCATCAGGCAAAAGAAGAAAGAAATGAAATTGTAAACCTCCAAAGACTGGTGAGTAAACACAAAAATCAGGGGATTGGAGTGATTTAATTTTAGAGTCTGTTGTCTGCAGTCTGCACTTTGGTCAGCTGCGGTGCTCTCTCTCTCTCTCTCTCTCTCAGTGTGGAAGTTTCATTATCCTTGCTTGGCCAATAACTTTCAAACAAATGCATATCTACCAATTCACATCAGCAGGCCTCTCTCTCTCTCTCACTCAGTGTGGCAGTGTCATTATCCCCACTTGCCCAACAACATTCAAACAGAAATGCATAACTAGCATTTCACTTTGGCAGACTGCAGGTTCAACCAGGCAGGGACCACAAATCACCACGAGTGTCATTCCGGTGACTCCCACAGGCAAGCAGCCGCCACTCTCTACCTTATTACATGTTTTGTAAATCATAGACAAACAAAACAAGTTACAATGGTATCTAGCATGCCTTTTTTGGTTTGTCTATCATGTCATATGTGTATTCATCTGCACAGCCACTTGGGAAGTATGGATCCGTGGGAAAACAAAAAAAGCTGCCATAATGGTCCGCAAAAAATTTGTTAGGTTAGGTTAGTCCAGTCGGTTATTGAGCAAAATCTGTTACTGTGAGGTTCGTTATTGCGAGGCACCACAATACTATCATTATTAGTCATTATCATTGACAAGTGAAGGTATGACAATAGTGGTGGCTGTTGGGCTGGCAGCGCCAAAATGGCAATATGCTTCAGGAAGTTGACAAGTAACAACATAAAACACAGTACCAACTCAGCTCACTGTGCTAGCACACATTAGACACAGTCCTGCTATCTTCGGCTGAGTCAGGTTGGTATCACCAGACATGTCTGTCCCATCAAGAATCATACACCACCAGTCTCGTTAAGACCTTGAGTAACACCACAGCCCTAATGTGCCACCACCTGCCAGTCTCACAGCATTGTTACTGGTAAAGTACTGGTATTACCGGTAAAGATCACCAGTAAAGGTTTTACCAGTAATGAAATTAGTGGTACTTGCCCACCACTAACAATATCCTGGCAGTGAGAAAAAAGCTGAACACAGTCAGTCAGAAATGTAAATGATAGGACCAAAAGTTTTGGATTCCAACCTATCTAATAAAACTGTATAAGTGGAACCCCCTCATAAATGCGAAGAGTACTCCGTACATAGGGCATAAGGTCTTTGTACAAAGTTAGCAGTTAGGGGGGATGAGAAAAACTGGAGGAGATGCCTAAGAATGCCTAACTTCATAGACAATGTTTTAGCAAGAGATGAGATGTGAGGTTTCCAGTTCAGATTATTAGTAAAAGACATATCAAGGATATTCAGTATAGACGTATAGAAGGGGGGGAGACAGTTGAGTGTCATTAAAGAAGAGGAGATAGTTGTCTGGAAGGTTGTGTCAAGTTGACAGATGGAGGAATTGAGTTTTTGAGGCACTGAACACTACAAAGTTTCAAAGTTTTCTCTGCCGTAATCAGAAATCTTAGAGAGATCAGAAGTCAGGTATCTGTGGCATCCCTGTGGGATCTGCTAACTTCCTGAAAGGTTAGTCATCACTGAAAAGACATGGAAAAGTTTAGAGTGGTATCATCAGCATAGGAATGGATAGGACAAGAAGTTTGGTTTAGAGATCATTAACGAATAATAGGAGGAGAGTAGGTGATGGGACAGAACCCTAAGAAACACGACTGTTTATAGATTTACGAGAAGAATGTGGCCGTCAACCACAGCAGCAATAGAACAGTCAGAGAGAAAACTTGAGATAAAGTTGCAAAGAGAAGGATAGAAACCATAGGAGGGTAGTTTTGAGATCAAAGCTTTGTGCCAGACTCTATCAAAAGATATTGATATGCCTAAGGCAATAGCAAAAATTTCACCAAAATCTCTAAAAGATGATGATGACCAAAACTCAGTAAAGAAAACCAGAAGATCACCAGTAGATTAGTCTCAATGGATGCCATAATGTCAATCAGATAGAAGACTGTGAAGTGACAGATGTTTAAGAATCTTCCTATTGAAGATAGATTCAAAGATTTCAAACAAGCAATAGTTATAAAGCTATAGGGCAGAAGTTTGCAGAATTAGAACAGTCACCTTTTTTAAGAATAGGCTGAAGGAATGGTAGAAGTCGATAAACAGAATTGGAAGAGTTTGGCCAGACAAGGTACAAGAACGGACACATAGTTTTTGAGAATAAGAGGGACTCCATCAGGTCCATAAACCTTCTGAGACTTTAGATCAGCTAGGGCATGGTTGAAGAGTTTCAACCGAGGACATTAAATAGTCAGACGGAAAAGGAGATGGAGAGACAAGCCCAGAATCATTCAAGGTAGACTCATTAATAAAGCTTTGAGAGAAGAGTTCAGTTTTAGAGACAGCTGTGATGGCAGTGGTGCCATCAGGATGAAATAAAGGAGGGAAAAATGAAGAAGTAAAGTTATTGGAGATGTTTTTGGCCAGGTGCCAGAAGTTTTAACAGGAGTTAGATTTTGAAAGATTTTGATATTTTCCATTGATGAAGTGTTTGGCAAGTTGAAGAAAAGTGATTATACTAATTACATTTATGTTTGCTTAATTAAATGGCTTGAGTCTAGATATTTTAAGATAGAATGAAGTAATAAATAAGGGGTAAATATCTCACCTGCAGCATCATTGTGGGTGAGAACCTGCACATCATTCTGTTGGGCAAAAGAAGAAAGCTCCTGGGGCACCACACAGCAGGAAGAAAGATTTACTTGCAGAGTGGTTGGCTTCACCTGAGCAATACAGACATTTTGTAACACCCACAATAAATAATTACCACCATTAATGTAAAAAAGTAACTAGCAATTATCTCATTAATTAGAAAAATAGTAATCACTTATACTTAATTAAGAATAAGATCATAAATACTGCAAGTCTGGATAAAAAAAAATAAATAAAAAATAAGTAGTTTGAAAGAAAATGCATGTTTGACTGAAAATTTACCTTCCAGATCATAAATTACATGCAATTCTGAGTGAGACAAACATAACAAATTAGCTTGACAACTACAAAAATGTAAAATCAACACTGGTAATTAGGTAATAATTCCATTTTATACCTTAGCCCAGTTGTACAAATCTCGAAACAGCTGGTAGGAAACATCTGCCAAACCGAGAGACAACACTTCTCCCCGCCCAACAGCATCCTCTAATGCCTTCCAGACTGGTTCCAAACTCTCCAGTGTAGCATCATCACTCACATCAGGTGGTGTTACAATCACCAAGTCAATGCGAGGCAGGTTGAGACTGGATGACACTAGGAGAGGGAACAAAAGCTACAGGGGTGGTGGTGGGCTGCATAGATATTCTTTATTATCTCATTTTTAATTCATTCTTATCATATGCCTCAACCAACTCCATAATTCACTCTTTGGATTTTCTCAAACTGTAGCTCTAATCAGCATTATCACTAAAGAAGCCAAATCCTTCATACACAGTTTCAACACTTTTGCCATTCATTCTAAAATATAAGATATTTGAGATTGTTTAAATAGTTTGAAAATAAATATATTTATCAATATTGTGACAATAAAAACAAAATGGCAATATAGGTATGTATAGGAGGGGAGGCAGTGGCGTAGTGGATAAAGTGGTGAGCATGGGATCGGGCAAACGTCAACACATAGGTTTGAATCCCACCACATACCACTTTGAAGCTATGCCCTTTGTCGAGTGGTTTAAAGTTACCTACATGTCACCATGATGCCCAGGCTCTAAGTGGTTATACCAACAATGCACTTGGGTGGTAATATGAGCCCTAATATGGGTACCACTATAAATAAAATTGCCTGCACCATTAATAGGCAGAAGCTGAACAGCACTTCCCACATATACTCTTAAAGTATGCCTACAGGTGCTATAGGATGTAACATAAGGGGTGGGAGGGAAATACATGGTCATGAAAATAAAATCTCAATGAAATATTAATGAAAAATTTGACTTCCATTGTACACATAATAATAGTTGGAAAAGACTAGAAAAAGAAATGTGAAAAAGAAAAATTCTCCTTTGCATAATATGTAGAGAAAAATAAATGAACAAGAACAAAATAAAGTAAAATCATCTTGTATCTAACATTCCATCACTGAAAGAAACATTGAGCAAAGAATGCATAACACCTAATAATCCACTTCTTCCATAGATAATTAGATAACAGAAGAAAAGGAGGAAAGAATATGAACCAAAAGTTCTTATGGATTGCTACTCCTGCAATATCACTGCAGCAACAATATGCTAATACTTTTTAAGCATGCCCTGATATTTTTTCAATACCAACTCAGTCCCAGTGTGATTACCTGTCTTAATTGCATCCTCAACCTGGGTGGAATCATTATTGCTGAGAAACAGTTTGACAGTCGTTTTGTTGCTTGAGGTGTCATTGGACTCCAGTTCAGCATTGTTTCCCACACGTTGGATGGTCAACACCTCTCCAGGCTGTTCCTCATCCTTTGTGCCTCCCCAGCTGCTGAGGGTGGTATTTATGCTTCCCCGAAGCTGTAAAAAAAAGACTTTTTTTTTTTGTACCATTATCCTTCATCATACCATATTCTAATATCATATATGGTATTAGGATATGGTATGAAAATGAACATTCTGTGAAGGTGGGCACTCTACATTGTAAACTAGTGGTTTTATGAGTCTTTCATGAGATGGATCAAAATATGAATACTTTATAAAGTACACAAAATTTGTACGGTATTATTAGTGTTGTACAATAATAACTTATGAATTTTGTGTATTTTATAAAGTATTCATATTCTGATACATCTCATGAAAGAAAGACTCATAAAACCACTATTTTACAATGTAGAGTGCCCACCTTCACAGAATGTTAATTTTCACCCAGCTCTTTTAATGCACTCACATTACATTCATCCAATGGAAACAGTTCTATCTATGTAAAATATATACATGATAAATAAAAAGTGCACTGAAAGTGCCAGTCCCTTAAAGTGAGAGTCCAAAATCAAGGCTAGAGTTGTATTGTGCTTTGAAGCCTCACTCTTTCAAGAGCTTAAGTAAGTCATAGGACGGAGGAAATACTTAAGGAGGCAGGGAGTTCCTAAGACTACAAGTAAATAAAGTAAAATATTGGAGATACACAAAACTGAATTGAGACAATATAATGGCTTGCACAAGGAAGCTATGGGAAAGGAAGAGGTAAGCAGAAAGTAAGATCAAAAGAGTCAGCATGACGAGGCAACAGCAGAAAGGAGGAGATGCAATCTTGCAGCAAAGAAAGATTCATTCTACCCTGTTTAGTAATTGATGAGTATTTACAATGAACATAACTTTGAGAATGAAGCTGAGAAAAAAGTAAGGGTAAGTCCTTATACATGAGATAAGCAGCTATTATACCACAGATAAGGATTCAGCAAGTAGCTAACTAAAGAGATTTGGCATGGACTTTAAATATATTGAAAAATTGAGACAAGTGAATGTATGAAAGTATATGAATGAAGAACAAAGGTTGTGATAAAAAAAATCTAATGATACTAAAAAAAACAAAATAAATAATAGAATAAATAATAATAATAATAAGTAGACAATAATGCAGAAAATAAAAAGACAACAAATGAGAAAAGAATAACAAAAACCAGTTGTGAAAGACTAAAGACTTAAGTAACAACATGATGTTCAACAAAAATATGTAAACATGAAAAATTGAAAAATTCACATTTTTTGATGTGTATATAAAATAAGGGAAAAAAAAAAACATTATATATATATATATATATATATATATATATATATATATATATATATATATATATGTATATATATGAATATGAAGAATATAAAAATTGAGATGAAGCAAGGGGAATGAAGAGAACAAGAAACAAGCATAACAGAACTGTAACGAAACATGAAGATGATTATATGAACACTAAGAAATCAAAAGGATTATACATGAATGTATAACAAATGCAAGGATAAGAAGGAGGAAATCAAATTTGGCAAGGATATCATCAACAATAAGCAAAGTTCATGTGGAAAGATTAACATATTTTCCAAGAGTATCGGAAACTAAGCTGATGTAGTTAATTCAGTAATGTCCTGTTCAAATAATTGCAAATGGAATAAGAATGTATGGCTTTTTTGGCTTTTTTAATGATCCTGAGTAGAGAGATAATTAACTGTTTATAGATTTGGATGTTTCCCCTTACTTTATGTAATGAACTCATAATGCACCTGAGGTCTCTGTCATGACATTGTATTGGGCTTTCCAAGTGGCAAGTAATGTATGAGTCTAATGGATACATGGCATTGAGACAGCCACTCATGGTCATACCTTGAATCCAGCTCAAACGTTTTTATGTACTGAATAGTGGTATGAAGGTGCCTACAACATGGAGTTTCCTTCCACACTGTGTTGGCTCCCTTATCATACCAAAATTCAAGTCCACCCTGCTCTTATATGTTACGTATGAAATGGGTGGCTGGCAAAGGGCTCAGCAGCAAGAGACTCAAAGTCACAAGCAACTCAACATACCATAAGCATTATGTTGCATACATGTATTAGGTATGGGTTAGACTTGATGAAGTTTCTAACCAAAGTGTGGATAAAGTGGAACAGAGTTCCTAGCCAGGCTGTGGAAGTGGTTTTTATCTATCTGACCAAACCCAGGGTTAACTAACCATTTTCTTCAAACCCAAATCAAGCAAGGCTTTATACCTGGTACCTCCCCAGTCTCTCAGTGGTGACAACAAATTTTCAGAGCCTATGATGTTAAGTTTACATGCAATTTTAAGGACACATCCCAGGTATGAAATCACAATGTTTGCTCTGATTTACTTTATAAATGAATAATTGTTGCATGACCAAGATAAGAGCTTGGAAGTTAATGCTTGCATAGCCTAGACATTTCAAAAGCTTAATGCTAATCAGTTTTAATTCTGAAATGTTCCTCATTGTTTTATCACCAAAACTATTACATGACAATCAAAATTACTTTACAAATCCCTCCAGGGACAAATCTTACCCATTTGGTGTTAAGTAGTATGGGTTTGCATTTCCCATCTTAAAAATCATGTTTTTGCACCACACATATACACTTATTAAGCATATATTGGGAAATGGAAAACATGGAAGAATCATATGAAACTGCAGATTTACTTTATCACCTATTATTACAAGAACATTTCCCACAGTAAAATGTTAGGCCATGGAGAGAGAGAGAGAGAGAGAGAGAGAGAGAGAGAGAGAGAGAGAGAGAGAGAGAGAGAGAGAGAGAGAGAGACCTAAACTTAAGCCAAGTGTCACATAAATATAAACACTCATTTAACACGGTAACCACAACTTTATAACATCTCCTAGTTACCAATACGTTATTTATGAGTGTCTAACCAAATACAACGTCCCCTATCGCCGACTTATGATGTGGCTGGCATGCACACAATTCTGGTTAATCAGAATAATGATGTACAATACATATATGAACTGAGCCTTGAAATATCAATGATCCCTAACTGTAAGTATGCATATCAAAAGCTCTATTGATGATGACCTGTGAAGGGTATTGATCGGGTATACCTCTTCGATGGTGGTCTGCCCAGCCTTCTTGATGAGCTCCTCCATTTCCAGTATGTTACCTGTGCTGAGGACGACCCTTCGCACCTTCCCATTGGAGGTGGAGGAGGAGGAGGAGGACATGGCGAGCCTCTCACTGACACCAACTCAAGCACCACGCGCCCCTCACACTTCCACTCACTGACACCTCCCTTACACTCCTCCCTTCCCCGATCTCTCCACGACCACAACTGCGCTCTCTCTCTCTCTCTCTCCAACAGTACTCTCACTTCTTTCTCTCTATCCTCTCCGTCGTACAACACCACTCACTATGTGTAAGTACATAGTGGGTGCAATCTTACTTATCATGGCCTGCTCACCCATACTCTACTCAGCGTGACTCAACAGGACCCAAGGCAACGCAAATACATTCCACGTGTCCAGTGTTCACCAATGGTGATACATAAAACATATTTAGCAATGTGTCGTAATTTTCTGTTCGTTAAGCTTAGATCACATAGAATTATCATCTTATACCTTGAAAAGAAGAAGAAGGAAAAAAAGGGATGACTGACATTCAGATCCAATACCTCGCTAACATTTTCTTTGTTTTAAATCCATTGAAAATGTAAGAAAACGAGAAATCCGACGAAACTAGACAAACGCAGCCGGGAATATCATCGACAGATTTTTTTTATATAAACAAGACTGTCTAGGATAGATAGGTAATATTGTCTAAAGAAAAAAATACATTATCAAAGTTTACCAACGAGAGACTTGAAGCTTCCAGATGGAGCACGGAGCAAGATGATGTGTGATGATGGAATTGTCACGGTCATCTGACTTGATCTTTTTATCTGTCTATTTATTTATCTATTTCTTATCACTACATTATTCTAGTTCTCTTTCCTATTATTATAATTTACTCTATTTTAGAGCACATGCTCATTTTCAGTTACTGCAAATTTGCAGGAATGTTGAATCGCTTCTAATTTCAGATAACAATAAATCCATTGACAATGTAAGTATCATTCCTTCCCTTCTTATTTTGTGGTAATATATTAATGAATGTTTTTTTTTCATACATAGTAAAAATATTTAATATTAATTTCAGTAATCTTAATCCCTTGAATACCACATGATGCGTTTTCATATTCATTCTGCTTACTATTTGGTGATTTTATACAGCTTCAGAAACTTATATTGGGGATTACAATAGTAAAGACTGGCCATTAATCTTCTGACCTCCAAAGGTACCCTTTCTAATGTCAAGAAAATGGTCCAATCATACACAAATCTCAAAGCAAAAATGGCCCGGTATTGAAGAGGTTAATTATGCCACAAAAAATGCAACTAATATTAAAAGAAATTTAAGACCCTGGCTAAGACTACTTAAGAGGTAAGATGTGTATTTAAGATGAAATCTTAATTAGAATTTTTGTTAATACGGGCCCTTGACATTAATCTTCTGACCTCCAAGGACCCTTTCTAATGTCAATAAAATGGTCTAATCGTACACAAATCTCAAGGTAAAAACATATCCCGGTATTCAAAGGGTTAAAACGGCACACACACACACACACACACACACACACACACACACACGCCGGTAAGCGGCGAGGCAAATGGGCAAGCCTCTTAATATGTGGCCCCTGTTCACCTAGCAGTAAATAGGTACGGGATGTAACTCGAGGGGTTGTGGCCTCGCTTTCCCGGTGTGTGTTGTGTTGATGTGGTCTCAGTCCTACCCGAAGATCGGTCTATGAGCTCTGGCCTCTGAGCTCGCTCCGTAATGGGGAAGACTGGCTGGGTGACCAGCAGACGACCGATGTGAATTACACACACACACACACACACACACACACACACACACACACACACACAAAAAAAAGTGCAATTAATATCAAAAGAAATCTAAGATCTCCAATGTGGACCTTAACATGTTCAAGTGAGGAGTTCTCTTTTCCTCTCGTCCCTGAAACAAGGCCACGTTCCTTGATCCCGTGATGCAGGACACATCTTAAGGTCACATTATGTACAGTCATCTGTTCTCGTAATTTCCAATATCTAGCAAAGATGGTGGTAGCCTATATCTCAGCAAATACACTTAAGTATTTTCTACGTGTTATTCAGAAATATAAAACTATGACGTTTGTAACTTTTACGTAGTGAAGTACGTCCTAACAACATATTTCAATACGCAACTGACAACCTTTCTGCAACTTCCCAATCTTTTATACGTCCTTACAACCTTTTTACTATCCTCTCAGCAATCGCTTCCATTTTTTATGCGTTAAGACTACAGTTAGTGAAAACATTATCACAACCTTACTGCTAAATACCATTACATTCTTCTGCAACGTTACTTATGCCAAGGTTTGAATAAAGGAACAACTACGCAAAAAATCTAACTAAGTATGATATATAATAATAAACTTTTCACTCGTTACCGCCAGGCAGCACTGCTCGAAGATCGAACGCGAGAAAATCGAGATACGTATTTCACTTGCCACTCATTGCACAACATTCGCCTCCTCGTATTTTTTTTTTTTCTCATCTTCTTACACATACATACACTTCATCACGTAAAACTTGTCTCAAAATAATATACTACCAAAGGTTTATCGTGATATACCACGCATAAGATTGTACCTACCTAATGTATGTACAACGTCGTGTCGCAATTTGAATTTGAGATAACATTTCCTTCAATGTTTAAAATTACGTCATATATATATATATATATATATATATATATATATATATATATATATATATATATATATATATATATATATATATATATATATATATATATATATATATATATATATATATATATATATATATACATATAAACATAAATAGTGCGTTCACTCTCGAAATGCATAAGTTGTATGTAGATAGTGTTTGATTACGTTATTTTTTTTTTTTTTTTTAATGTAACTAAGATAGTAGGCAGTGCGTGTTACACAAGGCCCACAGAATAGAAGGTCGACCTACGAAGCGTTCAAAATGTGTCTTATTTGCGCATCCGTGACGTCAGCGGGTTCACAAGTGGTCTGAGCGGGGACGTTGGTTCAGTTACCAAACTGCTTCTCTCTCTCCCATTCTTTCTCTGTTCCGACTTCCGCTCCAACATCGGTAACAATGCCGAGTTGTGCGGTGCGTGACTGTTTTAATTATCAGTAGTATATAATATGCAGTATGTAGTATGTAATAAATGAAAACCATTACTATTTTTTTTCCTGGTAATTTTGCACCTTAGTCTATTACATTAGTAAATTTCTGATGTCTAGTTATTGAGAGGTCCCTATTCAGTTACTTGTGTAAATTGCATCAGTTATATATGTAACGTAAAAATGAAATAGTAATAATAATAATAATAATAATAATAATAATAATAATAATAATAATAATAATAATAGTAATAATAATAATAATAATAATTCATAATTAATAACTGCAAGAGTATTGATATCATTAAATATGATAATGATGCAATGGTCAAAGAGAGAGAGAGAGAGAGAGAGAGACCCTGGCAGGTAGTGGGTGTGAGGGTGCCTTCACAAAACTTGCCTCCTATGCCAGGTAAGTATGATGTACTCAGCGGTAGAGGGAGAGCGTGAGGTTTCCATGCAAGAAAAATAAGTCCTGGGAGGAAGTTTCCCTGTTGGTGAATACACTGACGTCACAAGACCTCCCCTTTCCTTCTAGAGCTGCAAGTAGATCGACCTTCTATTCTGTGGACCTTGGTGTTACCTAACACTAATAGAACACGTAGCGGTGTTACTTCTTGATTACGTACTTAAAATATCATAATAAACGTGCTACTTGAAAGTAAAAAAAACGAGATAAGTAGTTTGTACATAGATCCTTTATTTTATTTATCTTCTTAATATCACAGTATGAAATATAATAAAATTGACGTGATTTTAAACAATGAAGGAAATGTTATCTCAAATTCAATTTGTGACATGGACGTTGTACAAAAGTTAGGTACCTGTGCGTGGTATATCGCGATAAACCTTTGGTAGTATATTATTTTGAGACAAGTTTTACGTGATGAAGTGTAAGTGTGTGTGAAAAAGATAAGAAAAAAAAAATTAAGAGGAGGCGAACATTACATATATATATATATATATATATATATATATATATATATATATATATATATATATATATATATATATATATATATATATATATTGTTATCGCCTGCCTGGCGTAGAGAGAGAGAGAGAGAGAGAGAGAGAGAGAGAGAGAGAGAATGCCGTGCCACACCAAAGCTCAATCCACAGCAAGCTACCACACAGAGTATACACATTAACATCGTCATCTCTGTACCGTGCCACAGACCCTAACACGTAAGTTCATCGTCCTTCAGACGTACTCGTACTTATCTCGCACGCCATTCTATGATTGTATTTTATCGTATTTAGCCATCTCACATAATGTAGCATGTACGTACCTGTATCACAGCCGTTCTCATTTGGTGGGAATGTGGGTGGAATACAGAAGGATACGACCCGTCGAGGGGTCCTAATTATTTCACCTGCATCTCTGCCAAAAGGAAATGCGCGTATTGCATTGTTTTTTATCGTGGTGTTTCTTGTCAACAGATTTTGACTGAAATATATATATTATCGCGTCAACGTGAGGGTCTCACTGTCCTACAACCACCTGATGGTGGTAATATATATATATATATATATATATATATATATATATATATATATATATATATATATATATATATATATAGAGAGAGAGAGAGAGAGAGAGAGAGAGAGAGAGAGAGAGAGACACACACACACACACACACACACACACACACACACACACACACACACACACACACACACACACATTACGGACTTTCCTTACGTTACCAATTTTTCAAAACGTAATGTTTAGTGTGTTTGTTAGGATACAACAACAGCTTCTTCCGTTGTCTTTCCTTACCTTATTTTCTTATGACACGCAGCATCTCTTTATCAGGGCAATCACAGATATCCGTAATATGAATAAATATAATCAACATTTACCTGACACATTCAAAGAAAGAAGAAACACCTGCGCAGTGTGCAGCGAGATGCAGGATGCAAGCAGTAGCAATTAAGATCATTTAGCAGTTATGGAAAAATAGTGGTAGAGCCAGAGATTCATTTGTGGAGATGAGAGAGAGGCTAAAGAACAGAGACAGTCATTTTTAGAAGAGAATAGTTCGTGACACGAATTTTTTCTTATTCCACAGTTTGGAAGAGCAACCCCTTATACAAATGCAACATCTTATACAAGCATAATCAAGACGTGGACGAATAATGACCTTGTGCAATGTTAGCAGTTGCTAACTTTGTACAAGATCATTATTCGTTGCTAAGAGTGAGAAAAACAAGAGACGACTCAGAACGGTCAACTTCATAGAAGCTACTCTAGTTAAGATGTGAAATTTACAGTTATTAGTAATGGTTATGCTAATAAAGGGAAATTGAGGAAACATTAAGTTGATTTTCCTTTAAATGACTATACGTATGTCAGAGATCCGTCTCTGTGTGCTGAATGCATAATAGAAGTGATAGTGTTTAGCATAGAGTACATTTCCTAGCTTACTCTTCCACTCGACTTAAACTTTCCAAATATTGGCTTTGCACAGCATATTCTCATGTCATATATGATATAAAGGATGCCAATAAAAGATATTTGAGCCTTCCATCACCTAAATCTCAGGCAATTTATATTTCTGCCTGGAATCATGCAAATTAAGAATTGAGTCTGTTCTCCAACTAACCATGAAGTTTTTCTTTAATATAAAGTGTCAAAATCTTTCCAGATCTAACTCCATTCGAAACTTCTGCTGGCACTTAGCCAAAAAACATAAACAATATTTTTTTTTATCTTCCCCTCCTTTATTTCAACATGAATATACTATTGTTATCTCATTTATTTCTATAGCTGAACTCTTTATTCAAGCCTTTGCTATAAACCCTACCTTGGAAACTTCAGGGTTTGTTCTTTCCTCTCCTCCACCTTCTGACTATACTTTATACTTCCCTATCAAAATCATTCACAGTGATGTTTTCCATATATATATATATATATATATATATATATATATATATATATATATATATATATATATATATATATATATATATATATATATATATGTATATACTCTTCGTAATGATGTTTTCCATGACCTCCCTGGCCTAAACCCTCGGAAGGCTTATGGACCTGATGGGGTTCCCCCTATTGTTCTCAAAAAATGTGCTTCCGTGCTTGCACCTTGCCTGGCCAAACTCTTTCAACTATGCCTATAGACTTCTACCTTTCCTTCTTGCTGGAAGTTTGCCTACATTCAGCCTGTTCCTTAAAAGGGTGGCCGTTCTAATCCCTCAAACTACCGTCCTATACCTTTAATCTCTTGCATGTGTAAAGTTTTTTTTTTTAATATATCCTCAATAGGAAGATTCTTAAACATCTATTACTTCACATTCTTCTATCTGATCGCCAGTATGGCTTCCGTCAAGGTCGCTCTACTGGTGATCTTCTGGCGTTCCATACTGAATCTTGGTCATCCTCTTTTAGAGATTTCGGTGAAACTTTTGGTGTTGCATTAGACATATCGAAAGCTTTTTGGCACAAAGCTTTGATTTCAAAACTGCTCTCGTACGGTTTCTATCCTTCTCTCTGCAACTTTATCTCAAGTTTCCTTTCCGACCTTTCTATTGCAGCCGTGGTGTTCCTCGGGGTTCTGTCCTATCACCCACTCTCTTTCTATTATTCATTAATGAACTTCTTAACCAAACTTCTTGCCCTATCCACTCCTAAGCTGATGATACCACCCTACATCTTTCCACGTCCTTTCAGAGACGACCAACTCTTAAGGAAGTCAACAGATCACGCAGGGACGCCACAGAACGCCTGACTTCTGATCTTTCTAAGATTTCTGATTGGGGCAGAGAAAACTTATATAGTAGTTTTCAATGCCTCAAAAACTCAATTCCTCCATCTAACAACTCTACACAACCTTCCAGATAACTATCCCTTCTTCTTCAATGACACTCAACTTTCTCCCTCTTCCACACTAATTATACTCATAATCTTTACTGGAAACTTCACATCTCATCTCTTGCTAAAACAGCTTCTATGAAGTTAGGCGTTCTGCGGTGTCTCCGCCAGTTTTTCTCGTCCCTCCAAATGCTAACTCTGTACAGTACAAGGGCCTTATCCGTCCTTGTATGGAATACTCTTCGCATGTTTGGGGGGGGGGGATTCCACTCATACAGCTTTATTAGATAGGGTGGAATTAAAAGCTTTTGGTCTCATCAACTTCCCTCCTCTGACTGATTGTCTTCAGCCTCTTTCTCACCGCCGAAATGTTGCATCTCTTTCTATCTTTTATCGCTATTTTCATGCTAACTGCTCTATTGATCTTGCTAACTGCATGCATCCCATCCTCCTGCGGCCTCACTGCACAAGGCTTTCTTCTTCCTCTCACCCCTATTCTGTCCAACCTTCTAATACAAGAGTTAACCAGTATTCTCAATCATTCATACCTTTCACTGGTAAACTCTGGAACTCCCTGCCTGCTTCTATATTTCCATCTTCCTACGACTTAACTTCTTTTAAGAGAGAGGTGTCGAGACATTTGTCCCTGAATTTTGACTAATTCTTTTGATTCTTTTATGGAGACTACAATAATTCAAGTGGGCCGTTTTTTTCTAATATTAAATTTTATTTGCCCTTGGTAGTTCTCTCTCTCTTTCATAAAAAATAGAATAATATAATATATATATATATATATATATATATATATATATATATATATATATATATATATATATATATATATATATATATATATATATATATATATATATATATATATATATATATATATATATATATATATATATATATATATATATATATATATATATATATATATATATATATATATATATATATATATATATATATATATATATATATATATATATATATATATATATATATATATATATATATATATATATATATATATATATATATATATATATATATATATATATATATATATATATATATATATATATATATATATATATATATATATATACTGATATATTTTATTATTGTTATTATCATCATTTCTACAAACATCAGTGACCCTAGACTACATCAGATCCTGCCTTGTGTAAGAAGAGGTGAAGATGAGATAGAAAAATGCGAGACATGACACACATCTCATTACATGTTCAACTCTTTAAACGTTGCTGCGATTTTTCTTAGCTTTTCGGTATTTTCACTAATAATCGTCGTAAAACCAAAGAGAGGGATCTCTTGGGGCCCAAATAGACTATTTGCTTAGACAATATTCTTTGAAGCCTAAACTGATTTATGCAGAATACATATCTTGCCGATTTATACTTTTTGCAATAAAGAAAAGAATAAATGATAATTTACTTTGTATATGCTAATATATAAACTATGAACAAATATAAGCTGTTCTT
>NC_059301.1:23127253-23147253 GCF_017591435.1 Portunus trituberculatus | reverse complement strand
TGAGATGATGAAGGCATGTCTGTACAGCTTCATTCCATGAACTGACTTCTTATCACATTTCCAAATCAAAGAGGGTAAATTACATGGGAAGGTAAAATCTCTCTCTCTCTCTCTCTCTCTCTCTCTCTCTCTCTCAGAAGCTTCTTTGTATTGGATTTAAAGATATAGGTAACTCATAATTACTCTGCTGTGTGTGTGTGTGTGTGTGTGTGTGTGTGTGTGTGTGTGTGTGTTAAAAATTGCACCATTGAGTAATGGGAAAGAGCTGTACAAACTAGGTAAGTTTGTTGGGATACACACAGGTTGTGGATGCAATACTTTGAAAGCGGTGGTACAGTAAGTTAATTAACAAAAGCTGCATTCTCCACACATTTGAAAATGTTATCTATAACACATCTGTCAAACAATTGTTGCCTCAGCACTAATTATCTTGTAAATTAATGCAAAATTATAAATGTTTTCAAAGATGAAATATCAAATGTGAAAATTCTCTAAAATATTTGCATCAACCTGAGGACTTGGACTGGAGTAAGGGAGCCATGTTGGGTCAGTAGAGGCAGCAGCCAGCTGTTCCTCATGAGACAGTAGCAGCCATACACTCCTGTCGCCCACTAGACTATATAATTGAAGGGAATGAGACATGAATATGCTACTGAGCATTTTCTGCACATGTAGAATTAAATGCCCTTTGTGCGCCAACAATATATTGCTGACATATGTATAGTTACGGTCTACTCTCCCAACTCATCCTTTTAAAACAATATGGACATATTCAGCATTCATGCATAAATTAATACAACCTTAATCCTAATGGCTGATCTAAGTTTACACACACACAAACACACAAACACACATGCACTCATACATTCTTTAATGAGTTGAATACAAGTTTATGCCTTCCTTATTTGTAGAAATGCTTGCCTTTTTATGTTAGTGAATTAATTATTTTCTATATTAAATTATCAATCACTCAAGATCAATGAAAATTTGATGGAAAACCTATTTTCCTGTGTGTGTGTGTGTGTGTGTGTGTGTGTGTGTGTGTGTGTGTGTGTGTGTGTGTGTGTGTGTGTGTGTGTGTGTGTGTGTGTGTATTCACCTAGTTGTAATTTTACAGGGCCTGGGTATCATGTGTGTGTGTGTGTGTGTGTGTGTGTGTGTGTGTGTGTGTGTGTGTGTGTGTGTGTGTGTGTGTGTGTGTGTGTGTGTGTGTGTGTGTGTGTGTGTGTGTGTGTGTGTGTGTGTTTCACCTAGAGTAAGGATAAAAATATATTGTGGAATTGTATCTCTAGAGGTGGGTTTATCCTGAGTGATATTGGATTATTGGTTATGTGATAATTATTTTTCTTGCATTATTCAGTCATTAGCATTGGTGATACTTTTGATTCTGAACTAGTTATAACTAATCATTTTTGTTTTCAAAACAACCATTTTGAATTTTTTTTACTTTTGCAATCAAATATAGTTATTTTATTTAACACAATACTTTTCATAAGTAAAGAGACAGTATTATTTCTAAGATTTTTCTAAGATAAAGATAAAATTAAGAGTTTGCATTTACCAAATATCAGTATCTACTAGTAGTACCAAATTTTGAAATTATCAACTTATTGGTTATTGAGTGATAAATTTATTGGCAATTATTGATTATAATTACTGATTATCGCTGATAAGGTTATTGTTGCTATAGTTATCGCACCCAGCTATGCCTATCTCTATTTCTAATATAATCATCAGCTGATCTTTCTTTTGGTTGTTGTATTTGTTTCTTGTCCATTCCCTCTCTCAGCTCTTCCTCCAATCCATTCCAAAGAGCATTTTTTTTTCAGATATTTAACTTTTCTCATATCTTTCATATATATCCCCAATGTCAATATTTCTTGTGTCCCTCAAATATAAATAAATCTTTGTAATAAAGATGAATATGTGTACCTGTTTATATACTATACATATATTTATACATGAAATTGTCATCCAGTTTTCAACTAGCCAGGAGAATATATTGTCTGATCAAGGGAGCATATACTATGCAAAAGAAAGAGCCAACCATTCATAACTTGATGGATGGAAGACACATTCAAAACTAAAGTTAAAAAAAGCAAGGTAAGATAAAGATGGTGTTACACAAAGTTCTGAGAGGTAACTGGAGCTGAGATGAAACTAAAGATGGAGATGGCATTGGCCAAGACCTCCACAGAACTAGACATACATGAAAGTCACACAATACTGAATATTTGTTATTCAGCCTTTTATGACTAAAAGTTATTACTGTACAATAATTTGTGCACAATTTAATTTTATCTGATAATTTTCATTGGACATGATGTTTTGATGTACATAGTATTTTAATATTTTCTATTCATTGCAATGATGGTGAATATTTTACCACATGACAGTGCAGAAACTTCAAGCTAGTATTTCTGCATTCTCTTTTATTATTTGAAATCAATGGAAAGAAACATTTCACAGGTGTGGCATTCTCAAAAGCAATTATTTTCCCTTGTGGATGGAAATCTTTCCTTTCAAAAATTTTTTTAATCTTGAAAGATTTTTGTCATCAAAGGACACCCTTTTTCATAAGATCGAATCTCCAAAATATTTCCTTCTACCAATTATGAAAGAAAAGATTGTTTTAAAGAATAACTACCTTTGTAAATGCAATACTCTTAAAAAAAAAATGTACTTAAGAGAACCACATACAGCTCTTCTATTGAGTGATTCTTTGATAACTATGTTGGGTCCTTTTCTTTCTCATCCAATAAAATGACAGATGACAGCGTAATTTCTTGAAAGTTTACATGGCAAAGTGCAACATGAGGTCAATTTCATCTGTGAAGACCTGGACCTACTTATCAAGACACACATACATATGAATAAATAAATATGGAGGCAAACAAACAACTAGGAAGAAATTCAGACTAATGCATAAACATAGAAATCATTGAAATATTGCTCCACTCTTCAATTTACATATATATGTGGAATGCTTATGACTTTATATAAAATTCTCTTCCAATAAAACATTAATTCACACATCAACATGATATTCATAAAGCTTTAAGTTCACTGCACCTCATAAATCTGACACATGAACAGGAATGATATATAAGTAAATAACTAAACATTTGCTTGTAATGCATAAAACACAACAGTGATACATTATTTCTGAAGTGATTACACCATATGCCTTCTACAATATGAAATAAAGAGTGCAGATGAATATCAAAGAACAAAATACTTTTTCTATGAAATGCACACACATGCACACTCACTAAAGAAAGAAATAGCTTTTATTGTAGGGTCAATGAAACAATAAATATTACTATAATTAAAGGACACAAGAAAAAAAGTGGAAAAGAAATATTTCAGTAACATACATCTAAAGAAATACAGTTACCTACAACAGATTATAAGAAGAGATGATAGAGGAAGGGAGTACAGTAGTACATAAACTAGAAAGACCAGACTAATATAAATACTGAGAGGACCACATGGGTGTAGCTCAGGCCCTTTAGACTACATTTACATGCACACACGCATGCATGTGTGCACACACACACACACACACACACACACACACACACACACACACACACACACACACACACACACACACACACACACACACGGTGGTGAGTTTGGGGCATAAATTTTGAAGAATGAAACAACCTCACAAATATGTGTTAATGCCTTAAAAACCAAGCATTCTACTATGACAATCTTAATAATAACCTCTAGTAAGCTTCTGTCTACTTATGCATGCAAAAATAGCTGCATGCATCTAAAAAAAAAATGGTGGCTTGGGTTACAACAAAATTGGTAAGTGTCCAATCCAAGCATTTGACAAAAACTGACCAAACTCCAAACTCTTACCAAACAGACTTTATGAATGTAACAAATGCAAATCAAATCATTGTAGTAATGGTAAATGGATTATCAAGTAATGACTCACTGCACATGTCTCCCCTTATATAATGTATCTCTGATGTATGATTCCCCTTTTGACTTCACCATCTCTGCATGGAAATATTTTATGATTCTTTTAGTGATGCAGATCATTTATGAGGAAATACATATTAACCTCATCCTTCACTTTGTATCTGAACTATAAAAACACACCTCTGGCAGCAGGACATTAATTTCAATACTGAAGCACCCCAATAAAAAAAATTCTGGAATTATACTTGGTGGGATCCACTTAATCTGGGATATAAATGTTCCAGTGATTTGTGCAGGTGCCTTCTTTTTTCCCCATCAAGCTAAACCCCATATAATAAACAGATTTAAAGGTATTGGTAAGAGTGGTTTGTGACTGAATTCCTTATAACTTTATGGAATGAATCAAACTTTCCTTTAACACTGCCACAATAAAAGTCCTGCAACTCATAAATATGTTATCTATGAGTATGTCCATCAATGGGATTAGCCACACTGACATTCCAGCCATTATGATGACAAGTAGATCTGATTCAGCTAACAGAGGAGCTACAACTACTACCTGGCTAATTCATGCTGATTTGTACATTATTGCTTATTATGGCCTCTGACATCTTTATACACATTTCAAATTTTATTCTATTTCCTTTCACTAAACTTTGACAGCAGTACTATGAAGTATTTTCATGATCACCACTGATAATAAGTCAGGCATGCTGTGGAAGCGACACAAGGATGAGAGGGAGGTGGTTCTTATCAGGTACTATGTAGATATTTATGTAATTATCAAATGCATCAAGCACAAATACCATGCAGTGAACTTTTACAATACGAAGTTAATTCTAAGTTTCTGATATCAAATTCAAATGTGTTTCTTATAAATCACTTAAGATAACAGGAATTTTACTGTAAAATGGATTTCAAAATTTGAAAAATAAAAAATAAGAAAAAGAGAATCAGAATGGAGCAAGTGGATTGTTTTGTATTGTAGTATACTTTGGTCAATCTTAATGATCAATAATGAACACAGCTACAACTGCAGGTTGTACTATAAGATAAAAAAAATAATAAATAAATAAAACAAATATGATACAACATTTAAAAAACAGTCAAACTTATGTACTAATTTTGACGAACACAGATGTGTGCGGATAAAAAAGAAAATCACAAAGACAGCTCCAATACCCAACCCTGAGAATGATGCAAGGAGAGGTGATGCCATGTGGTTCCTTCAGCAGGACTGGATGCATAAGGGGCATTATGTCAGCAGCTGTAATCACTGGCTGAGCACAGGACTCAATACAAAATATAAGTAAATGATGATAACAATACATACATTGTAAAGAAAATTAATACTACACCCACCCATTGCCTACTATTGTCTATAATCTTGTA
Source organism: Portunus trituberculatus (assembly GCF_017591435.1). Lineage (NCBI taxonomy): Eukaryota > Metazoa > Arthropoda > Malacostraca > Decapoda > Portunidae > Portunus > Portunus trituberculatus. The sequence continues at coordinate 23,141,922 of NC_059301.1, read as the reverse complement.
ACCTGGATTATTCCAGGGATTAAGAGTTTGAAAATAAATTATAATACATATGTGAAAACAGAATAAATAATTAATTACCCATTGGTTGGATTTTGCTACTTTACTATAATATTGTTATACTCTAATCAAAATTATAATTTATATAATTCCTACATAACCAAATATATTTATAATTAAAGAAATGTACCAATAAAATGCAATAGTTTCTAGTCTATATATCTAATTTTCTGATCATAAGTGTACATGATTGCTTCTACAAATTCCAATTGACCTGAAGCTCTCCACAAAACTCCTCAATCACGGCCAAGTCATTCACAGACTTGCACAAGTACCACTGAGTTAAGACTAAAACTTCTTTCTGTAATTTTCATTTGTGATTTATATATACAACAGCATCCTCCAGTCCTTAAAGAAAAAAAGACCTTCCCTCAGCCTCAACCTCAGTGTCTTGTGGAGAAGGAGAGAAGAGCCTGAAAGAGCCCCAGACCTCCCAGTGGATGAGGGCTACTGGCACCTCATCCCAGCCTGAGAGTTAGGAAAAAAAATCCTATGCCCCTGAGCATAATGCATATCTAATATCATCTATAATACAAGTCTTAATAGGGTATCATCACCTTTCTGAACACTGGCAGTGGTAGTTGCAGCAGTTGACAGTGTCCTTGGCTAACAAGTCACTGTCTACAGAGACCCTCCCACATCCAGATGCATTGTTAGAGCTATACATAATCCCTCTAATCACTGTACAGCTATTTTAAATGTGAACAAAAATGCTTAGGTATGAATAATAAAATAATGAAGCCCCAGCAGAGACACAGGAGTCACTCATGATGCTAATACTGGAGAATTGCTGTGGCACAGAGCAGGAGAGCAACCACCAGGGACTCCACAGCTGAGACAAATTATGCTAATGGGCTAACTAAGTCACTTAGTGGCTGCTCTTCCCTAAATTCATAACATGCTAATCATGACAATACATTATACAATACTTTACACACAAGATATCTTGAGCAGTCTAGCTTTTGAATCTGGTTGTGAAAGAGGGTGAGATAATACCTAAGAATGAGCTATGTCCCTAACATGTAGGTATACATGCCAATAGTAACACATGAATATCAGTATTCACAATAGACAAGAATAAAAATTATGCCTGAGTAAGATTGTTTGTAATTACGACAATGTAAAGGCTGCTGCTCAGCCAATGTCCAAGAGATCAGGGTGATGGAGGCTCGGAGCGCTGCCGTGTTCCTGCCGGTTCCACCATGTCACTGGTGGATGACTCTAAGCTCTATCTCAGCTTTGAGATCTTCCTATTGTTAATATTGAAGGATAATATGTAAATTCCCTAAAGAAGTGTTAATTCATTATACTTAAGATGAAATCAATCCCATTTACAGGCTTGATTTTTTTACAGTTGTGTACATTTGGTTCTAAATATTAAAACCTGTTCATCTCTATTAATAAATTCATTTCATCATAAGTCTGAAATACATAAAACCTAAAATAAATGCAATATGTGTTAAGTTTATACCTCTGCTAAGAGATAGTGTCTAATAAAGATTGTATTAGGAGATCTTGGTGTTGTGTGGGTCCTCAACCTCCTTTGCTGTTGGAGTCTGCTGCATGGGCCGAGTTGGGTGATGATGGACTCCACTGAATGTCTTATTACTCTTTGACTTTATGTGACTAACTGGCACCTGATTGGTTGTATAAACACCAGAGAGAGAGTACCTGCGAGTCGCCTTCACACCACGTGGCTTGCGCTTTGTCTTTGCATGGTGAGTATCTGCTGTAGGTTGGGCCAAGTCTGTGCTCATTAGGGAGGGTGTCGCCGATGCATCCAGGTCCCAGGGGCGAGTGCCTGGCGGGCCTGAGGTGTCAGACTGGGCAGCTGGGGGAGTGTTGCTGCCTGGTGTTGAGGTGGAGTCAATGGATGGGGTCCGGCATGGATGTGAGAGGAGTGATGTGTCAGAGCAGAGGGCGGCAATGAGTGGCACGTCCATGAACTGGCTGCACTCCCGCAACTGCTGCAGGTTGAGACGCTCCCCTGACCTTCGTGTACGGCTCCTCCCAGTACTTCCCGGGGCGGTCCCACCATGGCCAGGCCCGTCCAGGGTCTCCTGATGAATTAAGTCATACATTTATATGTCTGCTTGAGAAACTTGTGACAATAAGGTGTGAGATCTATCTTTTCATGTCTTGCTACAAATGTGCTGCTGAATAAGCTGATATTATTCATAACTTTAGTCTTGTAGATATATTCTAATATTTTCATATATGACACATGAACATGTCAGCTATTCTATTCTATGATTCATACTTTTGTACTACCAAAGCAATTTCTTTTATATGGGAACATTTTTAGCAACTGAAACAAAAATTAATATAGATAATCTTACACAGTTCTCAGAATCTATTAATATATCATATGAATTACACTGCATATTTTTCTCTTTTTCATAGAAATTATTACTAATTTGGTTAATTTTCTACATCCAGCCATTCCTCTGAATATTATGCCCTTCTTTACTCATTTTCTTTTTCTCTCAACATCTTTCCATTGTCAGTTATCACTCCATTCCTTGACTATTAAATTTCTATACCTTTTCCTTATTTCATCTCTTTCAATATAAGCCCATACTTCCTTTAACAAAATTTTCATGTAGCTCTTAATTTTCTTTCTTTGGTCAATTACTTCTCTCCTACTTTTAAATTATATTTTATTATGAAACAGTTAAGTCTTCAAAAGCATTTTCCTGAAATATAACTCCCACTTTTTACTGAAATCCTTTTATGACTATAAATATGCTATGTTGATTTTCTCTTTTCTTTTGTGAATTGGATTCATTATCTTTCAACTCTTATTCTACAGCTCCTAATAGCATCTCTTTTATTTATTCTAAATACATTTCTTCTATGGGTATCAAGATGAAGAGTGTTTTGATATACTACTGTAAACTCCACATATACATACAATTTCTTCTACTTTGCTTCCTAGCAAAAGAAACTATCACAAATCCTTACCTTTTATATTCTCAGCTTGCATTTCATCATTTATTATTTACAGTACTCAGCTTTTTTTAATATTATTTCCTCTATTCCATCACAATTATGTATCTCAACTGTAACCATGTTAATTCACTAAATTGTTTTTAAACATACATCTTTTTGTGCATCTTAATTATTAACAATACTGCAAAAAGTCAAGAATATGACTTCTCAAGCCTGGCCTTAACTACTTCAACATAAGTTACATTTACTTTTGATAATCTATTTTTAGTTACAAGATCAACTGCTTGTCTTGTTCAATATCATATTTTTTTCATAAAATAGTAAAAGCTATTATCAAGAATAAAGGAAAGATTGCATGCAAGTACAGTGGTGTAACAGTGCTTGCTTGTATATTTGGAAATCAGACAATTCTTTTGGAAAACATTTGGGGCATTGACTTGAGATTACCATATGTTTATAGAATAATGTGGTGGAAAGTTACTGTGTGTGTTCTCAATAACTACTGACAACAGGAAGAAAAATTCAATCACTATCATCCCTCAATAAATCATATTGCCAATAAGATTTCTCCTACTAGTCCGTTGAATGACATTGGTATTATGGATTTTTCAATGATATTGAAATATTTAATGCTCTTCATTAAAGTTTGCGTGCCAATTTTCTTAAGCTTCCATATTATAACAGTGATTTATGTTTTCACTAGCAATATTTGTTAGCTAAAATTGTTTACTGAGAGTTTAGAAAAATAAAAAGGAAAAATCACAAATAAACCATGTTTCAAAATTATAGATTGTATAAGATGTCATGCTCATTTTATTTGAATAATTACTGAAGAGTAAGTCTACTACTTATAAAGAGTAAAGAACTGGTTGTGTAACTTTCAAACAATAAAGAATTCAGAATTCTATCTTCAAAGCAATGGAGCAATGTTTGATGTTAATCAACTTTAAAGAATATGGTGCTCTTTGCTTCATTGATGAAAAAGATTATTGGTTTCCTAAATAATGGTGAGAGAGAGAGAGAGAGAGAGAGAGAGAGAGAGAGAGAGAGAGAGAGAGAGAGAGAGAGAGAGAGAGAGAGAGAGAGAGAGAGAGAGAGAGAGAGAGAGAGAGAGAGAGAGAAAATAACCCACACAAGATCCCCATGCAGTGTGCATTAACGTCTTTACTATTGTTGCTACTCATACCCAACATGCTCTCAGAAATTTAAAGAAATTATAGACGACAATTTTATATACATATTAGTGTGAACTGTACTAACAACTTTGGCCAGATCGGTCATGCACAGCACTGATAAGCCACGTACTTGTGAGCTGTCCTCACCTTGGGCCGGTAAGGTGGGGGTGGAGGCAAAGACTGCTCTGCAAGGGCATGAGAATCTGATGTGTCTGCAAGTGATGAAGACAAAATGGATTCATCCGAGCGGACACGGAGCATAGAGTTTGCCCTCAACATCACCTCTGAGTATGGCTCATAGCTTCCTGTCAGACTCTGTGTGGAGGCCGAGTAGCCCGAGGGAGCAGAGGAAAGTGAGGAGGATGCCAGCGATTGCTGGGAGAAGCAACGGCCACGGGCCATGGAGGAGTAGCCAGAGGAGGAACCAGGCTGATGTGAGGTGAGGCTCTGGTAGGAAGGGTAAGAGGACAGAAGAGAGACACTGCCTCCACCACCTGTGGCCAGACCACTACAGCTACTTAGTGTTGCTGCAACATTAGGAGTTGACCTGTAGAGCGGAGATAGCTTTGGGCTACGGTAGGGTGGAGGTGGAGGCAGATATGCAAAGCTGCTACTACTACTGCTGCTGCTTGCTTGTTGTTGTTGCTGCGCCTGTGTAGCAATGACCTGCCCCTGCTTAGCATCCATGTATTCCTGGCGGCTGAGAGCAGGATCCTTCATGGGATATATGACATAGTCTACATCCGAATACAGTTGAGCCTTGAACTGTTCAATTTGGCTCAGGCTGACTTGATTGGTATATACAGTAGCCTGAGACTGTTGTTGCTGTTGTTGTTGTTGTTGCTGTTGCTGTTGCTGTGGGAGATAGGCTCCAGGGTCACTAGTACACTGGTAAGGGGGTGAAGGTGCCTCTAGTGCCACCTGATAGCTGGAACCCCCAGGAGCAGCACCCATACCATAGCCAAGGTGGGGTGAGGGAGGAGGAGGGTTCTGGAAAAAGTTCTTAATATATGGTGGGTACAAGTAAGCCTGCTGAGCCTGTTGTTGGAGTTGCTGCTGCTGTTGATGTTGTTGATGCTGTTGCTGTTGGTGCTGTTGCTGCTGCTGCTGCTGGTGAGCTGGTAGGTAACTATGGACTTGTGGCTGGATGCCTGAAGACTGGGTGTGGTGGTGGTGGTGGTGGGGTGTATAGGTAGGCGAAGGGAGTAGCGGTACTCCAACACCCTTGGCATATGCAGCTGGCTGATAGACAGTTTCACTGCTGAGCTGTTGTTTCAAGCGCTGAAGATGCTGCTGCTGCTTAAGTTGCTGCTGATGCAATGCTTTTTGTTGGTGTCTGAGGTAGAGACTTCTTGGCATGACTGTAGAATGCTGTTCTGGATGGATACGAGTCTTGAACTCATTAATGGATGAAGAAGCACGAACATCCAAGTAATTATTCTTCCTAATGACAGGTACCTCTAAATTACTTTGAGCACCACTGACACTGACTTTAACCTTACTTGAGCCATGGTTGCGGGAGTATGGGGGTGGGAGTCCTACTGGATGCAACTGAGCATTGCCTCGCTGAAGAGACTGAACTGCATCAATCTTAGGCCTTGGTTGAACTTGAGGTAATGTGTGGACAATGCCACGACTTAATGGCACTGAAGTAAATGATGGGGAAGCTGTAGATGCTAGCTGAGTGTGAGCCTTTTGGACAGTAATAGTGGGTTTTGATTTAATGAACTTGGCAGGAGCCTCACTTGCACTAGCTACTGTTGTCTCACTGATAATTGCATCTGGTGATGTTAATGATGATCTACTATTTGCTTCCAAATTTCTGCCTAAAGGATCACATGATAACGCTGCATTCACATGAGAAGAGGCTATGGCAACAGGTGTCATAGTTTTCACAGTTGACATAGAGACTGAAGCAGGAGGCACTGATATGAACTGACCCTCTATTCCAGGCACTTGTACATAATCACTGTCTGTGTCAAAAGTTGATGAAACAGAAGCCCTGGGCCGGTAAGCTCCAAGGGATATTGCCAATGCTGGTGAGTAAGAGGCCAACAATGATGCCTGAGCACTTTCCACAGAGTAATCTATGTGTTCCTCATCATGCTGGTCTGAGTTGGTGGGTGAATCACCTCCTGTCAAGGAAGATGCTCCTTGCCCTCCAGCTCTCTGAGCTCCCAACCCCTGAGGACCCAGCCCTTGAGGACTCCGACGATGGATTGATATTGGTGGAGTTTGGGGTCTCTCCTCTCTTTCATCAGCTTCTTGCTCACTATCATCTTGTTCTGGAAACCGCAAACCATCCTTAAAAAACTCCACATAATCATCATTGTTGTCCAATTGACTGAAGTCTTCTTCTGAAAAGTTGTATGTAGAAGTTGTTGACTCATCCAAATCTGGCTGGACCATCACTGAAGCATCATCACTAGCAAAAGTTGGCCTCCTGAAAAAGTGGGCAGAAGCACTGGCAGAGTCCAGAGAGTCCTCATAGGTATGGGGTCCTGGATCTCCTCGCTGTGCTGCCACACTTGAGTTTTCACTGTCAAGCTTTTGATGAAGGAAGCCAGCTGAGGCCTGCTTGAGGATACACATGGCACAAGATCCACACTTGCAAATTTGCTCATCATTCTCATTATCTTCAGCATCATCATTGGAAGTGATTGATGTATTATCATCATCACAGCAGGTGGAGCAGCAGTTGTGTTGAGTATGAGACATTCCACTGCAAAGCTCACTCTCTTCATCACCAGGCCGATCTGCCACCATACCTGGCAAGTCTGCAAGGTGGGGGAGGTCTGGTGCCAAGGAGAGGTCAGCTAAGTCTGCTCCCAAGGTCAACTCTGGAGGAATTCTGTGTGGGACCAGAGAGTATCTAGAGCGGACAGTGGAGGCAGAGTGCTGGGAGGAGGAGGAATGAACACTACCTGCTCGCCCTAGAGACACTCCACCTGCCTCACTCCCAGACATGCCCAGGGAGCCTGACAACCGTCCTCCTGCTGGAGGGGTGGAGGATGGGGGAGTGAATGAGGGATGACTCAAGCTCTCCTCATCTGGATTACAACAGAAAAACAAGAATTAAAACAAAAGAAAATCTGAGTTAATTATTTCATGCAATGAGCATTTTTTCTAAAACTAGAAATGATTTCATAAGCTATCATCATGTTCCATGAGAGAATTGTAATACTACTTAAAGCCAAGGAAACGTGTACTATTGAAGATGATATCAAGAGCACAGAAGATACATAATAAAGTTTGGTGAGGTGGATGTGCAATACTACTTTGTGCAGATAACAAGTAAATTCATGAAGGAGGAAGAAAGTAACTGGCATTTTCAAATGGAAGACAGAGTGGTAAAGGTAAGTGGACTAAAGAGTATGTGGGATGAGATGCTAAGGAGAAACCTAGAAACAGGAGAATGCAGTGGATAAGTTGCACATAACCATGTTGTATAGGAAGGTGACATCAGCTGACTGCAGATAAACAAGAAACCTGTCCAATAAAACAATGAGGATGATGATGATTATGGTAATTCTTCAATATATATATATATATATATATATATATATATATATATATATATATATATATATATATATATATATATATATATATAATAGCATTAAAATACATGCAAAAGTACTGAAACTAATGAAAATATATTTGTAATGATGATCAAATCAATAGTGATAAAAAAGATTACAAAGAAGAGTTATATACCTAACTGGGCTACCTATGAAACTACCTTTCCTTCAACATTAATTTTTTTTTCTCTTTTCTGAAATAACTTCCATTTTTGGCACAAGAAGAATTTCCTTTCCACTTTTGGATATAAGTGTTTGTATAACTCACCAAACTCTGCAGCATGGCCATGGGTGCTGCTGGAAGAGGAGTCTAGGCGGGAGAGGGAGTGAGTGAGAGACTCCACGCCACTTTCAATGCTGGCAGCAGGAGGTGTATTGATCATGATCTCAGAGTCAAGGTCATCTGAGGGCCAATAAGATGAATTAGATACTATGTACAACAGAAATCAAGCAGATCATTGCTACTGCACAGAAATAGGATGATAGCAAAATATATATATAAAAAAATCATCTCAACTCAGGAAAAATGTTAAAATAGAAAGTAATAATACAATTCTGGTTCTAAGTTTTGAGATAATATTACAATATCAACTTGAAAGCCTCAAAACTTTGTGAAGACAGATAGCAGAGGCACATATAAAGTACTGCTAGTCTGTAATGAAAGGATGGTAAGGAACTCAAGACTTTTTAACTCCAGCAGCTTTTCCTAATGAACAATGGCTTTAAGACCTTCAGCAGCAAGGAGCACAAGTGGTGACCTACAGTAGTACTGTATGCATGACCATACTGGGTGAATGTGAGAAAAATATGCCATGAGAATGTGTACTGTAACACAGCAAATCCATATTTGTGCTGTGCTACAACTACTGCAGAGTCACAAATGCTGGTGGTGAGGAAGTTTTAGTCATCTCAAAAATATTATTTTCTAGACTTTTAGTTCACATTTTCATAAACAAATGGAATATTTCTCAATGACAACTTATAGAAAAATTTTTGGTTTCTCAAATAAAAGCTTGCATCTTCTTTCTTCATACATATCCATGAGTTATGGGCATGTGGGTGACCTGAGTGAGTGTTGGCCAGCAGACTCTAGTGTCAGAGAGAAATAAAACATATGCAAGTTGATGAACTTCCATGCTATACAATACTTAATTCCTGAGACTTATACTAAGAAATACTACATTGAAGATGGACCTTGAAAAAAAAGTTTCAAGAGATATAGTGTGTGTGTGTGTGTGTGTGTGTGTGTGTGTGTGTGTGTGTGTGTGTGTGTGTGTGTGTGTGTGTGTGTGTTTACCTAATTGTATTTACCTAGTTGTGTTTTACAGGAAAAGAGCTATGCTCGTGCTGTCCTGTCTCCATATCTATAGTCGTCCAGTTCAACCTTAAAGTCATGAATATTTCTTGTGTGTGTGTGTGTGTGTGTGTGTGTGTGTGTGTGTGTGTTTATGGAAAGGGCAAGCCTCACCCTCGCTGCCGTCCATGGAGAGCATACGATCGGACACAATGCCTGAAGTGGTATTGGAGGAAGTGTTGGAAATGACGGACACACGCTGATCGGCGGAGGTCTTGGCCAGATAGCCCCTCAGACTACCCAACGTGTCTGAAAAAGCACCCATTTCTCCATACTTGTTGCTGCTGTAGATGTAGCTGTCTCGGTAACGCCGCCGGTCTACAAGAAGAATGGAAGAAAAATAAGTAACAAATAAAAAATTCCATCTGCTGTCAACCAGAATTAAGAAAAGTTACTGGTATTATCATTTTCTGAACATTTAGTCACTACAACCTCCCTTCATTTCCCCATCACGAAAGAACCTACAACGGAGAGAGAGAGAGAGAGAGAGAGAGAGAGAGAGAGAGATGCTGCAAGAGTTCATAATTGCATGTTTCCATCCGACTCAGTATCACGTCACAGCTCATCACTTGAAGGAGCAAGTCCAAAGTCGCCTCCGAACACACACACACACACACACACACACCTTCCTCCTGCAGCCTCCGGATTTCTGCAAGGCGTGGTTGCAGCGCCATGTTGAACTGGTGGGTGAGGCGACACAGGTACAAAAGGTGTTTGCTCTTCTCGTCGCTCGTTGTATAGAAGACCAACTTCTCCGTGTAGTTAAGCGCCCGCACTTCAAACTTCTTCTTCTGTAATGAGTTAAAACGACAAGTTGTGGTGAAGAATGGACGGGGTATGGTCTAGAGTGGCGAGGAGAGGATATCAGTAAGAAAGAATGACGATGTGTCGACGGGATAGAGCAAAGGGTAGATAGAAGTTGATTGAGGCGGTTGCAATAGTCAAACTTGACACAGGAAGGAAGGAAGGAAGGAGAAGGAAGGAAGGAAGGAAGGAAGGAGAAGAAAGGAAGGAAGGAAGGAAGGAAGGAAGGAAGGAAGGAGAAGAAAGGAAAAAAGGAAGGAAGCAATTAAGGAAGGAATGAGAACAGATAAGATAGCGAAATTAATTGTGTCTATGTATATCACTCCTATCTTATTGTGTTTCTATATGTAATAGCAAAATGTAATGAAGGGAGGCAAGGAGAGAGTGAGGGAGGGAAGGAGAGGTTTGCCTCTGCTATGTGTTGGCGAAGTGGATGATTCTCTCTCTCTCTCTCTCTCTCTCTCTCTCTCTCTCTCTGACTTATTAACGTTTGACCTTGTTCGTTTTCTATTTTTTCTTCCGACAAAAGTTAGCCAAATCTAGTACTGAGAGAGAGAGAGAGAGAGAGAGAGAGAGAGAGAGAGAGAGAGAGAGAGCTCTTGAGTCCTGATCGGATGTAGTGGTGATGGTGATGGCGGCCTGGCGAGAGCTGTGCCTGTAAGTTCAGGTATTATTGGGAATTTGAGTGGCGGAGAGAAACGCGTGAGAGGAATAAAGGTGACGAGGGAGGGAGGAATGGGCAGATTGAAGAATGGAAGGAGAGAGAGAGAGAGAGAGAGAGAGAGAGAGAGAGAGTGGAGGGGGGAGGTATTTCGGAGGTAGAAGGCATAGCAAGTTAACTGTGGGTGTAGGGGTGGAAGGTAGCGGGGCAAGAGGAGAGTGGTGAAGGGGGGGGAGTGGATGGAGGGAGAGATGGTGGGAGGGGGGGGGTGGTGGGCGGGCACGAGTGGCAGGGACCCGCCACTGTGTTACGCACCGTGATGCCAGACCTCGCTACCTACTCCACTCGCTCCTACAAGCCTCTCTTACATCTCCGCCACCGTTTTCTTGGTACTCTAGCCTACTCTTCTGTCCTCTCCGTACCTCACAGGACGAGCCCTCACCCTCCACGAGTTCCAAGCACGCCCCTGAGGTCTCATCAAAGCCTAGACACTGGGGGTAAAATCCCAGCAAGCGCGGCACCAAAGCTAGGAGATGCCAACAAGAGTTCCCTCAAAGCAGCTGACCACACTCCCTGGCTGACCGACTCTGATGTTCTTTACAGCTCCTAAGTACCGGGTAGAGCTCCGCCGGCCGCCCAGTCCACCTCACCGGAGCCCTAATGGCGGGCATCCCACTGCTCGCCCTCTTGTCCACCCCACGGCGGGAGTGAGGCTGGCATAACTTCAGCTTTAAGGACAAGTAATTTTGTACCAGCAACTCGACAAACTCCCGCAGATTTCCGAGATTAGTACACGGCGTGATTTGCGACAAGAGGGAGCAATAATAGAGAGAGGCTAATGAGCGGGGCGAGATAATGTAGGTAGCCGGTATTGTGGGGCGGACTAGACGCGCCGGGGCAGCCTCGGGGACGCGGCGTTGCCCACAGTAGCTGGCCAACCAGACGAGCTCCTCCCTCACTCCCTCCCTTCCTCCCGCGCCCTCCAGTACCTCCCTCAACCTTGCACTTTACCAACTCCCTTCGCATCCTTATCTACGGTCGCTCCTCGAACCACCAACACAACCATCAGCAGTGCTAAGTCTCACAGCAACTCCAACTCTTTCTTCCTTCTTCATCCACCTCATTCTTTTCCTCACAACCTCCTCCTCCTCTTCCTCCACTCATCCACAACAGCCGGGCCTCCACAAGTCTGCCCCTTCCCCCAATCCTCCTCCTAGCCAGCCATCGTCCCTCCGCTCCCCTACCCAGACCAAATGCGGCGTGGCCAGGCTCGCCGTGGCCCCAGCTAATCTGAATACCAAAGCCCAAACTTTACAATTCGGTTCTCCATGCATAATTCAGCGTAAAATGTCAATGCTGAATACAGTCGCGAGAATTTGAGAGAACTAAAAATAAGAGGCTTGCCATAAGATGATAAAACTCTTTGGAAGCCTAAAAACGGAGTGACGTCGCCCACCGCAAAGGGAATAAAACTTAGAGAGAGAGAGAGAGAGAGAGAGAGAGAGAGAGAGAGAGAGAGAGAGAGAGAGAGAGAGAGAGAGAGAGAGAGAAGCACGCAAACAAAAAACGTAGGATAGAAAAAAAAAAAAAAAAAAAAAACTGGACGCATAACACGAAGCATCTCGAGACCGGGCTGCGCGTCACCCACGTCTCCGTCGACATTAGCAGCAGGAAGAAAAGTCTCTCTCTCTCTCTAGCTTTGTCATCTCGGCCTGCCAGCCTCTCCTCGTTCGCCTCGTCTGCACAATCCGCTCTGGACTGTACCCCCTCCCTCCCTGACCAAGGTATAGCATCAGACCTCAGACTTCGATGCTCCTAACTGCTGGGTTTGGTAATGCCCTGGAGAGTACAGTCTCGCGCTACGTGTGGACGAGCCCTCATCTCTCTCTCTCTCTCTCTCTCTCTCTCTCTCTCTCTCTCTCTCTCTCCTCCTTCCATCACCTATCATGCCTCTCCCCTCCTCCCTCCTTCCTCTTCCACCTGCCGTGTCTCAACTGAGCAACCCGTCTGCCTGTCACCTGAAGAGAGAGAGAGAGAGAGAGAGAGAGAGAGAGAGAGAGAGAGAGAGAGAGAGAGAGAGAGAGAGAATCAAAACAGACCGCAACCCGTCCATGTCTCTCTCTCTCTCTCTCTCTCTCTCTCTCTCTCTCTCTCTCTCTTATCGCACCGTCTATTGAAAGTAAGTAGTAGCAATGATAATTAGCGACTGTCAAGAGGTTGCTGACGTTACTGGCTCCCCTGCCGTCGCATTAGTATTAGTAGCACCAGTTCCTGTTATACGCAATCTTTCTGTTTTTAACCTACTGCATCTGCTGTGCTTCGTCTTCACACACACACACACACACACACACACACACACACACACACACACACACACACACACACACGCAGTGGAATGACGTGACCTAGGTATCATGGCACTGTTTTCACTTGTTTCTAGAAACGATGACGGTTTTGCCAATACTCTTCTTTTTTCTCTTCCATCTGCTTCTCCTGATCATTGTTGTAGTTGCAAGGAGTGGAAGCAGTAGCACTAGCGACATTAGTAGCAACAGCAGCAAGGAAATTATTGCCTAAAGCATTGTTACTATTCATCTTCCTCCTCCTATCATCATTATTATCATTATAACAACAACACCAACAACAACTACTACCATCTTTATATTCTTTTTGTTTTTGTTCTTCCCTCCACGTGAATATCATCAACACCACTACCACTACCACCACCACAACCAGCACCAATGTCGTCGTCGTCATCCTCGTCATCGAGCCTGGGCCAGTGTGTGGCATCACCGCGGGCCTGGCGGTCGGGTCGTCATGGCGGGCAAGGGTTGGGTGGCTGGCACGCACAGGAATGTGCTGTCATGGCCATTCACTTCCATTCATTTCCCTTGGTGATCGTTCACGGCCGCTCTTTGAATATGGTAATGTGCGTGCTATTGTGAGTCACCTGAAAGCGTGCTGCTCCGGCGCACGATGGTGACTATTAATATTTTTACAAGCGTACCTTGAGGTAGTGATTACCTGCTGTCACAGCCGCCGCAGCGAGTAGCGGCGTCCACAGCTTAAGAGGAGAAGAATGCTAGGGTGGAGGAGGTGCAGCAGGAGAGTGGCAGGGGTGAATAGGGATGTGGGAAGAGACATCGACTGACACCTTCGCGTCTCTAAATGGAGATGGCGTCAGTGAAGAAGTAGCAGCAGAAGCAGGACAAACCACAACAACGGATACCATGGCGCGGACATGGTAGCACTAAGCCTACACGAAATGTCAGCCGCAGAGAGGAGGACGACGAGGAGGAAGAGGAGGAGGACGAAGATGTGAGAATGAGGATTATGAGGATGATGAGGAGGAAGCGACATGGGAAGGAAGGAAGGGAATGAGATGTTGGTATGAGCGAAGAAGCGCATGAGAGAGCAAGAGAATCTTGTAAGTGGAGTGGAGAGAAGTGGAGGCATGGGGGAGGAAGAGGGAACCAAGAATGGAAGGTCGGTGAGCATGAGACTTAGCGACGAAGGAAGGTGGGCCATGAAGAAAGGAAAAGGTGAGGCAGGAGGATGTGGGGAATGTGTATGGAGGCGTGAGGATGTTTTGGAAAAGTTAGGGGAAATGATTAGTAGTGCTGGATGGGGTGAGGAAGTAGCGAGAAGGTTGGGGGCAAAAAGGGAATGAGGCCTTGGCGACACACACACACACACACACACACACACACACACACACACACACACACACACACACACACATATATATATATATATATATATATATATATATATATATATATATATATATATATATATATATATATATATATATATATATATATATATATATATATACGTTATATAAATAATGAAGAGGTGGAAGCAAGGAGGAGGAGGAGGAGGAGGAGGAGGAGGAGGAGGAGGAGGAGGAGGAGGAGGAGGAGGAGGAGGAGGAGGAGGCTTCCCTAAGGAAATGCCTCGGTAGGAGGTGGAGGGCCTGTTTCAACCTCCCTGCATGAACCTTCTCCTTGCCCACGTCGTCGTCGTTGTCGTCCTCCTCCTCCTCCTCCTCCACAAAGAATTACCAGTTTCATCACAAAACA
>NC_059301.1:23102253-23122253 GCF_017591435.1 Portunus trituberculatus | reverse complement strand
GTGCGAGGGTTAGCCAAAAGAAAGGGATAAATGTCTTGAACCCTCCCCTCCCCCCTCTATTAAATGAGTTCAGGTCATAAGAAGATGGAAATACAGAAGCAGGTAAGGAGTTCCAGAGTTTACGTGCAGAAGCCACTATACTCACCTCGAATGTCAGCTTGCCAATCGTGGACCATTGGAAGGTGGAGAGGAGCTTTCTGCTAGCGTGAAGCGGCGCCCCGGGATCCTCCTGTAGCAGACACACACTCATTTTAGATAAGCAAACTGACAAGTAAACACAGGGTATTATCTATTTATTAACATTTAGTTCTGAGTGTGGTTTGAACTCAAGTGTGCCATAGTCAGAGTTTCCAAGACCGTCACTCTACCTACTGGTCCATGGATCATCCCCCCACACACACACAATAGAGGTAGAAGGCATACGAACCTCATAAATATCAAGACCGCGGGCGCATATAGCGGTGACGACGGTGGGTGTTGGGTCCTGCTTCTTGTATCGAAGGCGGTACAAGTGGAGGTTGTGCGGCGCCTCCTGCTGCGACGCCTCCCGGATGTAATGCGCCTGCGCCTCCGCCCGCGTCTGGCCCATGATGTCCCGATGCAGGTGGGCAGTGTGCTCCATCAGGTAGGCCACGCCAACCCGCTCCACCACCTGCACCAACGCAATGCACCACGTTTACTTCACCAAGACGAGGCTAATACACATGCATACAATACGTGCACACACACACACACACACACACACACACACTTCCTTTCAGTACTGTTGTTTATTATAATAGGAAGTGACTACATTTCCTTAAAAAGCAATACTAAACAACAACGACAACAACAATAACTACAATATATCATATAACTCATATGTCGACGTTCTCATGATGTCCTGGAATGATGGTTCTCCACAGAATGATAGTTAACCTTGATACCACAGTCATTGTTCAAGTACATCCTCCTAATAGCTAAAGTAATCAAATCTAATTTCACTATTTAAAGGCTAAGTCAGGCGACGCACCTCTACTTACTCACATTATAAGAATATCATTAGTCGCTCGTCAAATCTGAAAAGACACAGACGCCAGCCTTCATTACAGCGAGACTCTCGTGGTCTGTGTTGGCGTCATGGTCTACAGGGTAGGATGTCATGGAAACCACCCTTAAGTCTCGGTACATCTGATATACGCAGGTACTTACATCCAAAGTATCTATGTTACTCGCATCATCTGAAGCCTTCCGTCATTCACAAGTATTAGCAGGAACCAATCTAGTTCCCACAGTATTTGACATTACACTCATGGATATGCCAAAAGTAATGAAGACTAGAAGTGTCTTTCTTGGTTTCAAAACTACCTTTAAATATCACTAACATATCACCAGTCAGGTCCAGTCCAGTCCACTATACATCGGTCTAAGGGAGAGACGCTGGGCAGTAAGGGAAGCGGGAGGTACAGTACATAACAACTCACCCAGGAGGGGAAGTAGAGGGCGGGGTCAAAGTAGTGGCCATGGTGCTGGTCCTCGCTGTAGTCCCCGAGGTCTGCCTGGAGAGCGTGTGAGGCCAGCAGGAAGGCGGCCTCATCGCTGAGTGGTTGCTGATACTGCAGCACGTTTTCTCGCAGCTGTAGATAATAGTGGAGACGGGAGAGGCCGTCCCTGTGGGGGAGACGGTAAGTGAAGCCAATGAGGACTGAGGGAACGAATGCGCCACAAAAAGGCATGCGAAAGAAAAAGAAAAAAAAAAGAAAAGAAAAAAGAAAAGAAAAAAAAAGGGCAGGTGGTTGGGGCACATTGAAGATTAGTGGGGACACTTGAAGACTTGTTGAAAGGCGGGGAGCACATGATCTGCTGGGAGGGACAATGAGGACCGGTGGTGAGGACAAAGAGGCGAGAACAAATGATGATAAGGACAATACAGGACAATGGGTAGAGTACACGTGGGGATGACAATGGGGATAGCTGGCGAGGAGGGCAATTAAGGCAACACACAGGTGACGCCAAACACTGCGTCACTACACCTGCAGGAAGTTATGCAGGTGTAGCGCGGGGCATACATACCTAAGCAAGAGGTGAGTCTCCACGTAGAACTGAACTCTGAACTTGAACTGTAGGAGAGGCTCGTCGCTCGCGTCCATCCCCTGTGTGGAGAGAAAATAGGCATCTGCCGTACTCCATACACATACAATCCGCCATGCCCTGGTACTCTGCACGCCTACAACCCACAACAACAACCAGTACCCATCTGATAGCTTGCATAGATATAAAATGTCAATGTGATAGTTTGCATACATACATCCTACAAGACTCTGATAGTTTGCATATACCTGCCACCTGTCGTTGTCTACCTCTGCATCAATATCTCCTGCCTTAGTGTTGATAGCGTGCATAAATACCACCTGCCTCGTTGTGGTGGTATACATAGTGACGACCCGCCACAGCTTCAGTCTTGATAGTTTGCATAAATACCACCTGACATGCTGACAACACTGACCTCACCTTGCCGTGCTTTAATAATACGGATCCACCTGCTATGCTGACCCTCCACACACACACACACACACACACACACACACACACACACACACACACACACGTTGTGGTTTACGTCGCGTTTTATTCATACATTTCAGACAGTGGCATATGTTTAATTTGCATACAGGCGGTGGTGCCTCGGCATGAGTGTGGAGCAAGTGGAGCCTGTATAATTTCTTGGTGCGGAGGTGACCGGTGTGGTACGGTTGCTCGGGAGGTTTGTGTGGTGGTGGCGGTGGTGGTGGTGGTGGTGGTGGTGGTGTACTTAGATGGTGGGTGGAGGCGCTCGTGTAAAAGCTGAGCACAGGATACGAAAAAAAAAAAAAGATAAAGAGAGTGTATATACATTTTAAAATCCTTCGTCTTCGTCCAAGGTCGAAGATGGATGCGGTGGAAGAATTTGTCGCCTGGTCGAGTTATGGGGAAGAGGCTGAGGGTTGCGTAGGGGCGGTGTGATGGTGTAGTCTGGTATGAGCCGTGGCCTTGAGTCGGGTCTGGTGTGGGGGCTGGGTGGCGGCAGCAGCAGTGGCAGGCGGCGGGTCTGGCATGTAGGGCTGGACACGGAGGAGGAGGAGGTAGTACTCGAGGCCATCCATCCAGGCCCTGCCGTCTGGGGTGTAGTGTCTGGGCATGTAGGCTCTGTTCTGAGGCGGTGGGGGAGCGAGGGGACTGCACTGTGGAGGCTGTGGTGTACCAGGCCGGGTTATGAAGGTGCGCACGGCCACCTTACCTGAGTCGCTGCTGCTGCTGCTGCTGCTGCTGCTGCCGTCGCCGCCGCCGCCGCCGCCGCCGCAGTCGCTGCTGCTGCTGCTGCTGCTGCTGTTGCCGCCGCCGCCGCCGCCTGCCGCCGCCGCCGCTGCCCTCCCCGCTGCTCATCTTCATCACGCCGCGATAAAACCCGCGTCCAGCGCTCCCTCTCACTGGGGTGTATTTCTTGCACAAATGTTGGGTGTTGAATCCCCTCGGGCATCCATTATGACAATCGGGGCCTCGGGGTAGAGCGTGTGGCCGCAGGAATCTAGCGACATCTGGCACACGAGTGAGGCTGCCCCCGGCCACGTTCCTACTACGGTCAGAGTCTTTCCAGCATGCCCGCCGTCTCCCGACCCGCCCACCTGACTTCAACTCATTTAATTCAATTGGAAGGTGATGTCTGGATTGCAAAGTCTACTTGGCGGACCCTCCAGAGGGAGGACAGCGTGGCTGAGCGTGCGGCGGGGCGCGCGTGGTGCAGGGCACAGGGCCAAGCAGCTCGCCACGACCAAGCTGGGGTCAGTGTGAACATCAGAACGCTGCCATCATCCACGAGCGAACTATTGCACATTTTTTTTACACCTGAAAATCAGAATACCACATTTTTTATCCACCTCAATATTAATATCTCCTCGGATAAGACACCCCGCCGGCGGCCCCTCGCAACACAGACGGCGTGGCTCCCCTACAACACTGAAAACCTTGAGCTGTCATGATCGCTCTCCGGAATTTTGGCGCATAGATTAAAATGCCGGCCCATGCCGCCGGCCCCACGCAGCTGTCTGCCTATCCGGCTCGCGGCGCAGCCCAGGAAATATGCCACGAATTCTTGAGCGTTTTGTCCGAGCCAGTGAATTCCTCAGAGGCCAAGTCCCACACACCGCCCGCCCGCCCGCCGTCACCATGGCAACCCTCCACGCTCCGCCCGCGCCCCACAACGCACAAGGTTACACCTTGTCACTCACATGCCCTTCCTCTGCCTGAAATCGAAAACTCGTCATTAACAAGAGAAAGTTGTGTTAGGTTCATGGTCGTTTACAGCTAAGTCCTCGCTATCTTACTGACAAGGAAATGCTACATAAACTTCAAAAACTAAACCAGGAATTGTTGCAAACTTTTCGACTTGAGATGACGTGTTGAGACGGAGGAATCGCAGCTCCAAGGAACGACTGAAAGGCGCCTGCTGCTTCTTTGTGGCGAATTCATGACTGACTCTGCACACCGAGACAAGCAACAGAGCAGAGACCAGGGTCCTCGCTGGTCTGGCTGCAGGTCCTGCCCCACCAATGCTAAAACTGGCTTCCCGACACACACACACACACACACACACACACACACACACACACACACACACACACACACACACACACACACACACACACACACACACACACACACACACACACACACACACAAAAAAAAAAAAAAAAAAAATCTAAAATTACATAAAAAATGTTGTCAGCGGATCGAAATTTTAAATATTTTACGAATATATACGAGAATTGCGAAAACTTATGAAATTATGAAACTATTGACCACAACCGCCAGTGTTTACGATAATCCTGTTGTGGTGCTACTGTTTGGTCGGCGCCGCACCAACCCACCACCCTCACCACCACGGCCACCACCATAACCTGTCCCACGGCTCCACCGCCACACAACTTCAGGTTACCACGTTTCGAGGGTCTAAGAGTCACTATTATTGCGTCACCTGTCATTACCGTAGGCACCATCACGTGCCCCCCAGCTACCCACCTCGGTCACCACCATCTGTTCTGCGCCTCCAGCACACCACCACTTGTGGCTTGGAAGGGGAAGAAAGGAGAGGGAGGAACAAGAGAGGAGAGGTGTAGGGGAGGCGAAAGAGAGAGGAAGGAAGGTGAAGGGGAGGAGAAAGGAGTAGAGGGAGACGAAGCAGCAGCACGACTCCTACAAATCCCTTAGAGAAGCTTTTCAGATTCTTGGTGAGCGGTGCAGGCCAAGAGATTTTAACAGGACAGTAAATAGCAATCCCTTTTTTTTTCCTGCACATGGCTAGACTGCCTTTCTTGGAACACACACACATGCACACGCACGCACACGCACGCGCACACACACACACACACACACACACACACACACACACACACACACACACACACACACACACCGTAATGGGGAAGACTGGCTGGGTGACCAGCAAACGGCCGAGGTGAATTACACACACACACCCACACGCACACGCGCACGCACACACACACACACACACACACACACACACACACACACACACACACACACACACACACACACACACACACACACACACACACACACACACACACACACTAATGTAAGAATATGGAGAACGTGGCGCAAAGGTCCACTGGAATGCTCTTGTTTACTAATCAATGAACGTTTTAAGCATCCCAGACAGCTTCTCTCTCTCTCTCTCTCTCTCTCTCTCTCTCTCTCTCTCTCTCATCTTAATCTTTCTCTTGTTTACCTCCTACATAGATTTGTTTTCATGAATCTCTCTCTCTCTCTCTCTCTCTCTCTCTCTCTCTCTCTCTCTCTCTCTCTCTCTCTAAGATGACGGCGACGACCCTACTGACCACCGCAGCGAGTGGCAACAATTCGCATCGTTGCCACACCACTACGAGCACCACCACCACCACCATCACTACCAGCATCACCATTTTCAACACCACGACCACCACCACCACCACTATCCCCAATACAAGTACAACAATCACTATTACCACAACCATTAACATCAATAAAAAAAACAACCACAAGAAAAACAACCACAACAATAACAACAACAACAACAACAACAACAACAACAACAACAAACAAGTTAGCCGTGCGGTCATTCTTACAACTGCCTTTCATACCCAACACACACACACACACACACACACACACACACACACACACACACACACAAGGACAGTTCAACTTCATTGCAGTCTTCCATACAATTTTGGAGAGAGAGAGAGAGAGAGAGAGAGAGAGAGAGAGAGAGAGAGAGAGAGAGAGAGAGAGAGAGAGAGAGAGAGAGAGAGAGAGAGAAGTAAGAGGAGAAGTAATAGTAAGAAGAAGAGGAGGAGGAGTAGGAGGAGGAGGAGGAGGAGGAGGAGGAGGAGGAGGAGGAGGAGGAGGAGGAGGAGGAGGAGGCAGGGTCCGCTCGACGGTCCCCGCTTGGTAATAGTGGAGCGTACATTCCTGAGAGGGTTTGAGCTAGGCATCCACACCACCAGGCCGACCTGCCGCCCAGTCGATCACGCGGCCAGCCACCACCCAACCTTACCATCCACCTCTACCACCACCACCACCACCACCACCATCTCCTCCTCCTCCTGCTCTTATTCACCTCTTTTCCTCCTTCACCTCATCCTCCGTCAGTTATCAACATTCCACGTTTTCTTCCAGTTAACAGTTACGAGTATGCCAGCCAGTTATTCAAGTCTAATCCCTCCCATCGTCCACTCACTCCGTCAGCTATGCCCAACCATCCTCAGCCACTCAGCCAGCTATGTCTAAATGTTCTCTACCAGTCAGCTATTCAGACCTAAATATCCCCAGCCAGTCAGTCAGTCATGTCCCTCCATCTTCAAGCAGTAAGACAGTTATTCTCAACCACTTTCAACCAGCAAGGCAGCCATGCTCTACCATCCCTAGCTAGCTCGTCAGTTATACCTATCCATCGTCAAACAGCAAGCCAGTTATGCTCACTTATCCTTGAGCAATCAACCAGTCAGCAAGTCAGTCAGTTTTGCCCAACGATTCCCAACCAGTCAGTCAGCTAAGACCAACCACCCTCAACCAGTTAGCCAGTTATGCCCAACCATCTTCAGCCAGTAAGCCAGATATGCCCGACCATTCTTAGACAGTCAACCAATAACACCCAACAATTCTTAGCTATGCCCAGCTATACCCAGCCAGCCAGTCAACCAGCCAGCCAGCCATTCAGACTAACCATCCTCAGCCAGCCAGCCAGCCAGCCAGCCAGCCAGCGGGGCTTGGGTAACGGCTTCGACTGCCTCCATCTACTCTCCCTCCCTCCCTCCATCGGCTCGTACCCTCCCTCCCTCCACAGCCTCCACTCCAGCCTCACTCCATCACAGCTAACACACTCCACCTCCTCTACACACCTGCCCCGCTCGCAACCATTCGCCAGCGTTCCTCCACACACCTGTACTGTATTTGCTTTAAGGGAAGGGCGCAGGTGAGCACTCAGGATTAGGTAGTGTGTGTGTGTGTGTGTGTGTGTGTGTGTGTGTGTGTGTGTGTGTGTGTGTGTGTGTGTGTGTGTGTGTGTGTGTGTGTGTGTGTGTTTTCATTTGGGTACCTAGGGTTTATATATCAGTCCTAGTTGAAGATTTTATTGGAATTGTATTCTACTGACGTTTCATCGTTGTTCCGGCAGATATTTCTTTGGTTCTGTATTTTAGCACATATATACCTAACGTAGCGATTTTATAGTCTTTTCATGTTGCCACACTAAACTTATAAATGTCGTTTAATTATTATATATATTTTTGCTGGATAATATATTTTGTCTCATTTGAATTGAAATATGTGTTGTCGTCGTCAATAAAATAAATTAATACTAATGAGAGAGAGAGAGAGAGAGAGAGAGAGAGAGAGAGAGAGAGAGAGAGAGAGAGAGAGAGAGAGAGAGAGAGAGAGAGAGAGAGAGAGAGAGAGAGAGAGTAGGAGTAGGAGTAGTAGTAGTAGTAGTAGTAGTAGTAGTAGTAGTAGTAGTAGTAGTAGTAGTAGTAGTAGTAGTAGGGGAAGAATAAATCATATTAAGACGTGACGCATCCGTAGAGTTCACTAAAAGCTTGAGTATACAGTACATAGTGTGTGTGTGCTGAGCTACACAATGAAAAGATTTGTTTTGTACTCCAGAGACGTACCAGTGCACCTCCAGCAACATCAGGTGACCTATTCACCACTAGTAAAGGCGACGTGATGGGAAGGAAAGATCACAACAGCAAAGCACTTACGATGTACAATTACATATGGAATCTGAGACAAAATTGTGAGCAGCTCAAGGCAGAGAGAGAGATAAGAAAAGTGAATTTATTGCTCCTAAAACGAATCCTGCGATGAAATACTTGAAATACGTGTGGTTATTTAGGATGAATTCGTTGGTTTTACAAGTGATATTGTCTAAGGAAATATATATATATATATATATATATATATATATATATATATATATATATATATATATATATATATATATATATATATATATACACACTGTAGGCGAAGAAAATCTTAACTTAACTCCTACCCCTTTCGATACTGGGACACATTTTAACCTTCAGATTTCTGTACGATTAGACCATTTTATCTACATTAGGAAGGGTCCATGGAAGTCGGAAGATTAATGGCCACATTCTTCATTATTCTAATCCCCCCCACAAGTTTCTGAAGTGGTATAAAATCGCTAAATAGTAAGCAGAATGAATATGGAAACGCATGCTGAAGTGGTTAAATGTTAGTGTAGTCGAGGTAAAATACATCCAAGAGAAATTCATGTTACACTTCAACATATGAAAAGTACACGGTGCGAAAATTAATTGTTCGCTAAGGTGATGTACTGTATAGACTCTTTCGTTATTATCTTAGATGATACATTAACAGTAGAGACTTTATTTAAGCATCTGCACATCGATATCCATGTATCTTAAAGAGTGGCAAGCAACGCATAATATCCAGAGTTGAAAGGGTAAATCTACTAAACTTCTTACATATTACCGAACACGAGAAAAAAAAAAAACTAAGAGCAACATTTCTATTTACAACTTTACACATCAACATTTCAACATCATATAAAAAAAAAAAAAGAGAATAAAACAACCAATATTCGTACATGGAAAATCACTGACCAACCCCTCACACTTAACCTAAATCCTACACCAACATTCCACAGTAGTACTTCAGGCGACTCTAATACCCCTTTCCTTTCTTAATGGCAGAACAGAACGTCTCCAATATCTAACCTGTCCCTTCGTCGCATCACCAGCACTAGTAACTGTAATGGAGGATGGGGAGAAATCACATCAGCCATCTGCCGGACCATTATTACACTTCCCAAGTTCCTGAGGGTAAAGGTCGGAGCGTAACGAGTATTAGGGACAGAGTACACACAGCCTGGAGCACGACCTTTGTTATGCCTGCCTTTGTTTATTGTGGATTCCTTGACCTTTGTGTGTGTGTGTGTGTGTGTGTGTGTGTGTGTGTGTGTGTGTGTGTGTGTGTGTGTGTGTGTGTGTGTGATTTGGTAATGACTATGAGAACGACAGATTGTAAGTAAAATATTTCATGATAACTACAAGTTGAGAGAGAGAGAGAGAGAGAGAGAGAGAGAGAGAGAGAGAGAGAGAGAGAGAGAGAGAGAGAGAGAGAGAGAGAGAGAGAGAGAGAGAGAGAGAGAGGGTCAGGTAGATGGTTCTTGGTTGGGATAATGGCGATGAGAGTGACAGGAGGGTACCCATACCTTCATTTCCATGTCCCCTTCACCACCACCACCACTTCCACCATCATTACACAAGCAGCCTTCCTACACCATCACCATCACCACCACCATCACAACCACCACCACCACCACCACAGGAATTACCACCGTTTTTATAACTATCCCTATCACCATCACCTTCACCACATCTCAAGTGTTCTAAGCCATTACCATTCCTTTACTACCACCACCACGTCCCTGTGAACGCCCTACGTAGTAGACTGGGGGCAATACTCTCATGTGCACACCACCCACCCGTCTTGTAGGTATGTATGTGTGTACACCAACACAGCTATGAGCCCGCCGCCTTCCCTACATGGCCTTCCCGGTGAGTAGTGAGTGATGGGTACATAATCATGAGGAACAGAAAGACGTGGGGAGGGGATGAGGAGCGGCGTGGCGCGGAGCACGGACAGCAGGTTAGGACAGTTGAGGGGGGGACAGGAAAAGGGCAGGGTGAATAGGATCGTGGCACGGGGCCGGCTATAGTGGAGCATAGCTATAGTGGTGAGGTGGTGCGCAAGGGACTGACCAGAGGTAGAACACGGCAGACCAACAGCGGCACGGGCAGTGTGATGAAACAAGAGCAGGGTGGAGCGCAGCACGGCAGAAAAAAGGTTGCTGCACGGATTGGAGGGGCACGGCGCGCCACATGGAGGGGCGGGGCGGGGCAGCATGGATGGGACTGGAGGTGAGGCATAGCAGGCGGACATGGGGCGGAGCGGGGATCAGGGGTAGTGGTGCATAGCAGGTGGATAAGGGCGAGGCACGGAGCTGATGGGGCACGGTGGACAGACACGGGCGGGGCAGGGCAAAGAGGGGCGGGACAGAGGGGCGGGTCGGGTCGGGTCGGGGCGGGGCAGCAGGGCAGCCCCCTCAAGGCGTCATTACAGAAGAATGCTGGTGATCCTCCATTATACTAATATACATGGCGGCACTTTCTCTCCGTTCTTCCTCTCTCCCTCCATTCCGCCCTGCCCCTACTTGCCTCCTTCCCTCCTCCCTAACTCCTCGCGGTTCCGACCATTCCTTCCCGTCCAGCCCTTTCCCCCTCTCCCCAATCCCTCCTCCTTCTCCTCCTCTTCCCTGTACCTTGCCTACCACACTGCTGCTGTTACAGATAACCACCACTACCACCACCACCAACAACAACAACAACTATTCCTATTCCAACTGCTACTACTGCTATAACCACAACTAATAACACTACCACCATCATCACCACTACCAACACCACGACCATTACAAACCTCACATCACCCCATCATATTATCGAGCTCACCACCACCACCACCACCACCGACACCGACACCACCACTTGTGACCCGTCAAAATAAAATATGCAAATGAGGGGTGACGCTTGACAGGTTGGCTCGGGGCAGACTTTTCCCGGCGGTGTGCGGGCCTCCACCACCGGGATGCTGCGCCGCTGTGTCAAGGCTGTGTCAAGGATGTGCTGGAGGCGAGGGGCACAGTGGAAAAAGGAGGTGATAGTTGTGTTACTGCTACTCTCTCTCTCTCTCTCTCTCTCTGCTATTTGTGTTTGCGTGTGAAGACTGGTGGTGTCTGGTATTTATGTTACAGCTGATTTTATAGGCCTATATCATATTAGTAGCCTTGTAATTGTTTAATGTATTGCCAGTATCAGATGTGCACTCCTACCATTGTTTGCTGTCTTAGTGTTACATTATTATCATTATCATTATTTTTTTTTAAGGATTGTAAGACTGTTCTATTCCTATTTCCTCCAACTCTCGCATTGTACCACCCATTTTACTTTTGAAGGTCACACTTAAACACAAAGGAAGAACAAGCACCTGCAGACCCGTTGACCCTGACGATAAGGTCGATAATGCAGAATTTTTTGGTGGGGATGACAATCACTTGCAAGCTGTTCTATCGTAATGCTTTTTGTAATGTCCAGGTGCGTTGCTATAGTTTTTGAAGATGGATTTTTTCCTTTTTCCTTATGCCCACAAGGTTCTTACAGTAAAATACATATTTACAGACCGATTCTCCACACACACACACACACACACACACACACACACACACACACACACACACACAGGCCTATCCGAAGATCGGAAATAATGAGCTCTGAGCTCGTTCCGTTGGGTAACGTCTGGCTGTCTCGTCAGAGACTGCAGCAGATCAAACTGTGAATCACAGTGAATCACACACACACACACACACACACACACACACACACACACACACACACACACACACACACACACACACACACACTGTATTTTAAAAGTTCTCAATAGTAGTAACACAAAAAAAAAATCAACATATATATATATATGCACACGTGTAAAATTTAACCTCAAATGATGAACAGTGATAAAATTCTATATTTTTTCTTCTCACCAATACAATGACCACTACTTTTTGCCATAATTCCAAACCGCTACTGTGCAAGGAAGGGGGAAAAAAATTAATATATATTCACTTAGCTAAGACAAACACACGCTTGCTACATACAAAAACAAGAATATATGAGAGAAAAAATGAGCATTAGTGCACGAGGAAGGAAACAAATAATTAATAATCACCTGACTAAACATAAACACGCACTCGATAAATACAAAGAACGAATATGTAAGAAAATACACAAGATAACAGAGTGGAGAGTATGAAGTAAGAACACAGTACAACACTTACGTTAGGGGACGTCTTCCATGCCTTGGGCCCATACTTGCTGAGTTTACTGTCGGGGTCTGCGAACACATTTTCTCCATCTGCAACACAAAAACAACACCAAGGTTAGCGAGCAACAACACTGCGCAGTAACATCACGCTGCTCACGACGCAGGAGATCAGCGGCATCTATCTCCAGTCATTATCATTACCAAGGACGAAAAGCAAGGAAAAACAGGTTCATAACAGTCGGGCACATCACGAAACACGGTAACACTGCACAGGTCAGTGACACAAGACACAAGCCTTCAAGCAGTCCCACCTCCTCTGCCAAAGGAGACCGTCACAAGAAACATCACCAAAATTATTAATATAATTTTACACACCCAGACGACTGAGCAAATACGGTTTGGCAGCGGCTATACTAAGCTATCTCTTTGTTCATAAATAAAAGCCTGACAAGTTATTAACAATTCATAAGAAAGTAAATATAGAATGGGGTGTCTGAGATATAAAAAGACTAATCATATTAGGAATTACGACAAAGCATCAAGGTCATAGAGTATATATATATATATATATATATATATATATATATATATATATATATATATATATATATATATATATATATATATATATATGTGACAGGTGACACACTTACCTATGTTGGTGACGAGCCCAAACAGATCAGTGTCCTGCATGCCCAGCTGCTGCAGGTAGGAGCACGTCTGGTTGTAGATCTCGCCGACTCGGGTTTTCACCTGCAAACAAGGGCACGGGAAGGGTCCATCAGGTGACTCGTGACCGATTGCGTGACACACAGGTGAAGGTGAACACCATCCACAAGGTAAAAGTATAGCGGTAAACAAAATGAAAGTACCCACACCAAAAAAAACAAGTTAAGGACGCACGCACGCACGCACGCACGCACGCACACACACACACACACACACACACACACACACACACACACACACCTGTAAAGCCAAAATTAGCAACAACAAAAACAACAATGCTGAAAATTTTTTCACAACTACTGTAGCTCAACAAAAACACTATGAAAAAAACTATACCTACAACTTCTATAAGAGTTATGTACTCTTACTCCTATTGTTACTACTACTACCACTCACAACAACAACAACAACAACAACAACAACCACAGATACTATCTTTCCGGAAGTGTTCAAGGGACAGCTTTTCTTCCCTTGTATTGAGAAACATTACTAATCATCTTGTAATGGAACTTTTGCACACATTGTAAATAAATTTCCAAAACTTCCACTATTCTGATATTTCGCACCAACAGATGGCTTCCTTGAGTCAATAGATCGCCCACCAAGAGTTGGATCGCAATCATGAGAAGTGTATGGAGTAATATTTTGCTGTTATACTTGATTTTCTTTCTATTTGTTTATTGCCCTAAGTAACCATGCCTGGCGAGCTACTACACGAAGAGAAACCCTTACTTAACACTTTCAAATGGTTAGATGTGATGAGTTTCCTTTCTTTTCTTTTACTCCCACAAGAAAAAAAAAAAAATGCATTGCAGGCAGAACGCATCCTACGTACATACTTGGTCTCATTCATACTATCAGCCGCGCGTAAATATGAATGAAGTAGTACTCGTATGTACAGTTGCGTGGCTCACCTACGGATCTGTGCCAGGGTTTCACCAACACCTGTTGCGGCTATTGGTAGATCACCGCGTGCGCGTCCCCGCACCCCGTTGTCCCCGCCCACCACACACTTCGTACGTTAGAAATTATCATCTCTGAGACATTCATGCTATTACAACAACAATATCAACAACAACAACAACGACAACAGCAACGGTGACAGCAACAGAAGCAGGTGTAAGAAGAACAACGATGACAACAGCAAAACAAGAACAACAAAAACAGCAACAATGATATTAATAATAATAATAATGATAATGATGATGATAATAATAATAATAATAATAATAATAATAATAACAACAACAACAACAACAACAACAACAACAACAACAACAACAACAACAACAACAACAACAACAACAACAACAACAACAACAACAACGACAAACAATAATAATGCGAAGAACAGAAAAATAAGAACAACCAGAACAGCAACAACAACAACAATAGATGCTGGCGGTAGTGCTGCATCAATATAAAGAGGCAAAGAAGCAACAGAGAAGAGAGAAACCTCACAATTTATTATGAGTGACACGTGGCGACTCAGAAGAGGAAGGGAAAGAAAAGGAAAACACTTAACATGCGTAATGCATCATCATCATCATCATCGTAAAGATAATTCGTATTTACGGTATTTGGAATTTTTCTCTCTTCCAGCCTATGATGAATTGGCATTCATCACACTCTTTTCCATCTTTCTAACATTCTTTCATTTTCTTTCCCCTCTATTGATCCTTTTACATTCCCTTTCACCTTAAAAGCTTGACAGACGCTTGGGTGAGGGCTGGGATGCTGACTTGCGGTGTCTCTGAGGAGGGAGTGGGGAGTGGGTGGCTACAGCTTGGTGGGAGTCAGTGCCTAAGCTGTCTCCGATGCCTAATTGTCACTAATGATTAAATATCGCCTTGTTTATTTGACGTCGGTTAATAACTAAACCCTTCGATAATGACACTTGTTGCTTCATTTTCCGTTTGCAGAGATCTCCGAGACTGGAAATCTCAGACTTGGTTACTATACTCTTTCACTAACCAGTCTGGTGAGCAAGGCTTCAACTTTGCTATTCTCCATGACCTACAGCAGCTGGTGCAACACCCTATTTGTATTCCTGACCGCTTAAAAGATACGCCCACCATTCTTGACATTTTCCTAACCTCTAACCCTTCTACATATTGTTACACTCTTATCTGCTGACTGGGCTCCCATGATCACAATCTTATTTCTGAATTCTACTCCATCGCTGCAGTCCACTTCCGTGCTCACTAAACCAGAGACACTTCTGGCGTGACGCCTCTGATATGGAGAATGTCTACACGAGATACTACGCGACTTCCCACAAAAAGTTTATTGGCTCCAAGCCAGAGTTCCAACTCTTTGTGCAGAACATATTATTTGGCACGATTCCAGGACGAATACATTCCATACTGTCTCCAATTCAAAATATCATTTCGCTTTTACAATGTTGGGATACGAGAGGAATGGAGGCCCCTGTAGTGGTAAACTTAACAACTATGTTCTTTATGGTTAGGTTTTATCACTCACTCTTTTTATATAATTCATAAAATATTTTCTAAGCAAAATCTTCTAGCTCTGTCCACCGCATGTTGAAAACTCTAGATTTAAAGAATTCATTGCAAATCCACAGAATGCATTTACAGATCCTTCTCTCTCTCTCTCTCTCTCTCTCTCTCTCTCTCTCTCTCTCTCTCTCTCTCTCTCTCTCTCTATATATATATATATATATATATATATATATATATATATATATATATATATATATATATATATATATATATATATATTTATTATTATTTTTTTTTTTTTTTTCTTTTGACAAGGAAAAGCAAACCAGTTGTTTAATGCCTAAAAAATTTCAATTCCTTAATTATCTACTTCATACAATCTTCCAAGCAACATACTCCGTTCTTTAGCAGAGCTCAACTGTCCCTCTTCCCTACTTAGAATATTTCTAGTGTGTGTTTTATTAATATCTCAACTAGGAATCAACACCTTTCGTTACAACAGCTTTACATGAAGGTAGAGGTATTATGCCATCTCTACTTAATTATTTTCCCTCTTTAATTTCCAAAGACTAAAATTAAAATGGCTAACATCCCTCTCATATACTGATTTTAGCCAAGAAACTAACCAGCAGACACACACACACACACACACAAACATACACACACACACACACACACACACACACACACACACACACACACACACACACACACACACTAAATAGGGTGTTGTCAAGGACTTTTCGTCTCATCAGCTATCCTTCTCCTGAACCTGTCACATATATTGCATCTCTTCTATCTTTTACCGCTATTTTCACGCTTATTGCTCCTTTTAACATTGATCCCTCCCTCCCCCATTCTCTCTTTCTCTCTCTGTACCTAAAACTCGACCTACCATAGTAAAGGATAAAGATAACACTGGAATGCCAACATAAGCACAGACAAGCAGGGTAACACTCAAGAATCTACGAACCAGAGAACCACTATACGAGTGAGGAAAGCAGAGACAAGTGAGAATCGATAATAAATTATACTGAATAACACATGATGACTGAACTACACGATGTCACCTCTTGTATCTGTAGGTAAAGGGATTTTGGATCCCTGTCCACGTTTTTCACTTCTGTCTGTCCTATGTATTCGACTGGTTGAGTTTGTACGTGCTTGATTGTTTGTTTTGGTGTATGTTAAGAGAAGATTTTTTCTTTTTTTTTTTCCCTTGTGTTGTGGCCTATAGTGCCTGTAGGCTTACATGAACAGTATGGGAAGGCGCTGTTCAGCTTCCACCCATTAGTGGCGCAGGCAATTTTATTTATAGTGGTACCCGTAACCACCTAGAACCTGGGTATCTTGGTGATATGTAGGTAACTTTAAACCATTCGACAAATGACAGAGTATCAAGGTGGTACGTGGTGGGATTTGAACCTACGCATGGACGTTTGCCCGATCCCACGCTCACCATCTTATCCATTATGCCACCGCCTCCCAAGATATGGGATGCCAACAACATCCGGTGTTCCCAGGCGGTCACCTATCCAAGTACTAACCGGACCCAACGTTGCTTAAGGAGAGAAAAAAAGTGGCTTGGATTCTCTTTTAGTGCCTGTAGTTTTGGTATATGTTAATTAATTTTATCTATCTATCAATCTATACTATTCATGTAAGGGCACTCAAGTAACGAATTCCATAGAGATACTACCAGTCGAGGGCTTATGAACACACCGCATATTTTTGGAACCAATCACTAAACTTGGGTTGCTATTATGTAATCAAACAAAACTTTAGGTAACCGTTGGAGAACCGTAGCGACAAATACTGGTTGTTATGAAAAGTGGTGCTGTCTCCCAAGGATGCACCAGCACTAATAGTAACCTAGCACAATAACATCTTGTAGTTTCATCTGTACTACAACATTTACACATCCAACTATTTACTGTAGGCATGTCAACAGAATGTGAGGTAGGTGGGGAAAAGCCTTGTCCTTTTTTATCCTGTTCTCCACACAAGTAGTCTATTAGTAGAGGTATGTTTAAGTCAGCATTTCGTCTGAAAGTAGTTCTTCCTTTTTGTTCCTATATAAATCAGTTAAGATAGACTAACAACTGGTAACAAGCTCATTAGTAAAAGCACAGACAGTAACAAGGAAAGGGACACACATACGGGCCGAAGCACAAATGAACACCAGGAATAGCACGAGGAGTAATAACAGAACACTAAGGTAATTTTGTGCCATCAAGATACTATATGACTACCGCGGCCTGTAAAGATTGCTGATGGGAAAGATGAAATACAATGAAAATATGATACGAAGATATTTTGTCCGCCACGACCAACCACCAAGCCATCAAGATAAATAACCCTTAAAGAATGTAAGATGAAGAAAACAGGGTCATTAAGATAGATAAGACTGAATCCCTTTCTTCACTGAACCTAAAACCAGACCAGCAAAATAAGATAATACAGGCATGGAGTTTATCTTTAGTAATGACACACACACACACACACACACACACACACACACACACACACACACACAGATAGTAAAAGATAGCAGAGAATAACACACAGCCACAGCCAGATAACAGGATAACGCAGGACTACCGAGATGACTGCACAATGTCGTGTGTTTGCGATGACGCAATAAAATAGAAATGTTGCCTGACTGACCCTACTGCATTCCTCTTCCCGACCCCTACCCCTACCCCGCCTCCCTCCCTAGCCCTCCACCACCTCTCTCATCCCACATCCTACTCACTCCGCCTCCCCTCCTCACCCCACATCCTCCTCCGTCTCGCTCCTTATTTTGATCACAACAACTTGTATCTCATGATCCTCACCACTGCCAGGGATCGCTACAGCCTTCCTCTCAGCTAAAATGACTTCTCTCTAAGATGACTATTGCTATCATGGCCTGAATATAACACCACACAATCACATACACGCACACTAAAGAAAGTATCCTCAAGACAATATAATAATAGAGAAGTGAAGACTGTCGGGTAAACTGTGGAATTCCACCCTCTACCACGATGGTCCAGTGAAACATTGGTGTGAGTCAGCTAGCGTCATGAGTCATAAACTGAGTGTTCGAGCAATTCAGGAGAAAGCTAAGTCTGTGCACAATAGCTCTGAGTGAACTATATGAAGGGGGTCCAGCGAACTAATAAGTTACGTGGAGTACCAGGTGTTGGCGAGGTAAACTAACAGGTGCTGGTCCAGTGAACTAACAAGTCCAAGGAAGCAACAGGTAGTGGGTCTGGTGGACAGACAGGTGGTACGTGACAAGGGTGAGGAATAGTGCTGTGGGCGGGGCCCTGCGGGGTGGGGCCCGTGGGTCCCCACCCCGGGGAACCCAAGGATGGCGGGAGGGCCCTGGTAGGCCCCCCATGGGGACTCACCTCAGCAGCGAAAGTGAGTGTCTCGTTAGTGAGGAGGGTGACCGCCACATACTTGTGGTGAGGAGAGACCGTGCCGCCGCCCACCACAATCCCTGAGACCATACTGCTACCTGCCCATGCTCACGGCCTGTGGGAGAAGGGGAACATTATTAGTACAAATCCTGAACTGCATTAATATTTTACAGATAATTCCCCTGCATCAATCCAGCGCCACTTATGTAAGACGACGCGTGTGTGAACTGCTGTCTCCCGTCCCGAGACCCCC
Source organism: Portunus trituberculatus (assembly GCF_017591435.1). Classification (NCBI taxonomy): domain Eukaryota; kingdom Metazoa; phylum Arthropoda; class Malacostraca; order Decapoda; family Portunidae; genus Portunus; species Portunus trituberculatus. Next base: position 23,102,946 of record NC_059301.1, on the reverse strand, counting down.
AGCACCTGCTGAAGACAGCAGGTGCGAGGGCACGGCAGACTGGAGGGTAGCGAGAAGACCACTGCTGTGTAATTATAATAGCGAGAGAGAGAGAGAGAGAGAGAGAGAGAGAGAGAGAGAGAGAGAGAGAGAGAGAGAGAGAGAGAGAGAGAGAGAGAGAGAGAGAGAGAGAGAGAGAGAGAGAGAGAGTAATTCCTTCATCTCGTCATGGCATCAGGAAGTGGTCACGATGCGGCGTCTGTTGGAGAGCCTTTCCCTCACTGCACCGAGCCTTGACAGAAGAAAGGCATGCAACAAACCCTCCTAGTAAGCACACACATAACAGACAAATACAGAAACACATATAAACTATAATTAGAACCTGCAAGAAAAGGTGATGCAAACAGAAACGGACTTAATTATTCATTATGTTTACTCGCTCGCATACTTTCATTTGCGCTGCAGCTCTTCACGCTTCACTGCGCTTCCTTCTCTCGGGGGAAAAAATGTGCAGCAGAAAGCAATCGCAGGAAAGGTACACGTAAGATATATGTGTGCGTACTTCCCCTTTTTAAAAACCACCTGACGTCCAACTATTTCAGGCTTGTATCTTTCGTGTTAATCTTTTTATTTTCTTTTTGTTTTAGTGAGGAGGAGCAGAGTGGCTGAGGAGAGGAGGAGGAGGAGGAGGAGGAGGAGGAGGAGGAGGAGGAG
>NC_059301.1:23097253-23099753 GCF_017591435.1 Portunus trituberculatus | reverse complement strand
ATGCAGAGCCAGTAGATAAGAAACAGTATGGATGAAGCAGGAGGGTGACAGGATGATAAAAAAAAAAGGATGGTAGGATGACAAGGTGTGGTGTGGTGGTAGGATGATATATTAACAGAAGGGAGTGCTGGAATAAGGTAACAGGATGTGGAAATAGGATGTTAAGGTGACGAGAGTGAATAATGAGATGACATGAAAACAAAGTGCAAGCAGAGTGACGATAGGATAAAAGGATGAGAGGATAGGATGTAATAGGATGGTGTGAGGTGGTGTGATCAGGTAACCTCCGCCACGCCCTCCACCACCTGACTCCCTACGCACTGCCTGCCTCGCACTCGCTCTTATTTCAAGGTCATACGCAAACTATGAAACTCTGAAATTCACAACCTCTTTCAAGGCCATTTTCACTAAAAACCTGATTAGGAGCGAGAAGAAATGTCAAATTATCCAAATATCGATGGAAATACGATATGAATACAAGTTGTTAGTTAAACGTAAGATTTCCCCTCAACAAGCACTTGCCTACTACGCCATCGATAAACTCTCTCTCTCTCTCTCTCTCTCTCTCTCTCTCTCTCCAAGTGCCTGTGTCAGCTGATAAACACGTGGCAAATCCTTCCTTCCTACAGCAAGCCACACCCGAGAGGCCACGCGGATGCACGAGTCCTAGTGGAGGCTGTCTGGCGTGTGTTGGCGGAGCGGGGGAGGCACGGTGCGCGGGGGCCAGGAAGAGGTGCCAGGAGGGCGTGGGGGACTCGAAAGCACACAACAAGTCTTGCGTCTTTCTTTTTCCTTCTTTGTCTTCTGTCTGATTGTTAAGTAGGAACGTAGCAGAAGTTTCCATCGTTCGTTATCAAAGGACGCGGAAGCTCCGTTTCTGAGATACACCAGTCAAGGGCCAATGGTGTGCGCCACGCCTCCCCTGGCCGTGACAAGACACTTGGCAGCGGCACGGAGCTATAAGCCACTGGACGAGTCAAGGGCACACTACCGTACGGCGCGAGAATGAATGAAACTGAGAGTTACTGGAAGCCACTCAACGCGCAGCTTTGTGTGGTGAACGTTCTAGCATTCAGTTTCAACCGTGGGATCCGTGTCTGGGCGGGAGTGTTGGTTCACCACACTGGGATGAATGACACGTGGGTCTGAATCTTAACACCAAAGCTAAACAGATAAACGTAAAGAGATATCCTTTCGTGATATATACACATAGTTGTCCACACAAATAATACTAAAAAGAAAAAAAGAGCACAACTTGAAGGCGAACACAATTGAGACATACAAAGAGGGCATGGAGGGGAGCGCGAGGGAGGGGCAAGGGAGCACTTGGGTGGCGTCATGAAAGGCGCGAACACGTGTATAAGGGGAGTCGTGTATGGGGAGGCAACACAAAGGAGGGACCGCACACGTCTGGGGGGAGGCTTGCTATTTGAAATCATCAATTCCTTTTGAGGTCCTTCACAAAGAAGAGGTGTGGAGAGAGTGGTGCGCGCGTGTACGCCGCGGCTCCTCCCCACCCACCGGAAAGGGAGACCGGACCGGCGGGCCAATCGTCCACAACTCACTCCTGTCAGCGGCCGTGGAAGTCTGCCAACATTTTCCAAGGAATGAGCCGCGGTCGCCGGGGTAGTCCACAAATAACTTTTCTTTTTTCTCTTCCCATTGTTTGTTTGTTTGTAAGATGTCGATCCATCCACCAGCTGTCTCATCTTGCTACGTGCCCGTCATGCTCAAGTCCACCAGACACAAAGTTGCCAGCACTAGTAGTACACTAAAAAACCTCATCCACTGCAGTACACGCCACACCTGCTCCTCCCAAGCCTGTCCCAGCCTGCCCACTACTGTACCTCCTACACTCCAGCCTGTTTACGACATTCTTCCCAACACGCTGCTCTTCACCTCCCCTCACGTCACCCCACCCCAACACCTATACCTGACTTTTTTTTGCCAGCCATTCCACTTCCTCCATCTCCTAATCCCCACTCCCATACCCTGCCTTCATTTTACTCTTTCTATCTATCCCTCCACTCCCTCCAGCTCCATCAATTTCTTCCTCCAAGCTCAAATAATTCCATCTGTCCCTCTATCCACATCTCAACCTCACTCCCCTTTCACCCACGTTCCCTTACATATATTGCCTTACATCACCAAGCTGCACGTCTCCTCTCACACCACATCAGACATACAGACACCACTTAAAGTACTCGCTCCTGATCCACATACAGATCATTACCACTGGACAGGGAATGCAAATAACTAAAACTAGTAGTAAACACGTAATGGAGTACGAGTCTCTGAAGGTTTGGTAGTCGTGTATATAGTTCATCATACTTGAGTCCTACTTAATGTAACTTCAATGTCAAGGATACAATGTACGCGGAGAAACACAAGCATCAGCAGTGTGTCAGTTATCGTTAATAGCACGCTAATACCCATGCTACCACCACCACCACCACCACCACCACCACTACCATACGCACACGAGGGAATGGATGCTGGG
>NC_059301.1:23089753-23092253 GCF_017591435.1 Portunus trituberculatus | reverse complement strand
AGAGAGAGAGAGAGAGAGAGAGAGAGAGAGAGAGAGAGAGAGAGAGAGAGAGAGAATTAGTTTAATCTTCGGTTGCATTTACTAAAGAGCAAATAAAAAAGGTTAATGATGAAAAAAGACATACATACAACGTGTTCCAAAACCATCAACATTGTTAGTGCTACAATTGACAAAAGTATAATTTGCCTCGCACCATTAAGAAAGGAAAAAATGAAGCTTTCTTTTTTTTTTTCAGGTCTGTTGGTTTATTCTGACAGTCTTGGAAATCCACAAGAGAAAGTTGTGTGTGTGTGTGTGTGTGTGTGTGTGTGTGTGTGTGTGTGTGTGTGTGTGTGTGTGTGTGTGTGTGTGTGTGTGTGTGTGTGTGTGTGTGTGTGTGTGTCGTAAGGCCCACCGAGACCTGTATCCGCCTTCCTGTCAATGCCTGCACAAGGATAGGAAGGAAGGCAGCAAGGTGGACTAGATAGTGGCGGGCTGAGGGAGTACAGGCGTGCCAGATTAGAGGTTGCGACGTGTCCTCAAGTACTGCCAGCACACTCTCCAGAGGCACATCAGATTTCAAGGAAGCACATTTTCCTGCATCTTTTATTTGAAGACACTCGACACTCCGGTTCTCCATAACGTGCTGCTAATAGAGTTTGATTGTGTTTAGTAAGGAGCGGATTCTCTTGGTGAATAAAACTTTGCGTAGACTTAAATCAGCCCTCACACTAAAGCATTCAAATAAGAAATAGAACACTAATTGCTTATATTATCGTGTTAAACAACTGTAATCTATGTTTCTACTCCTTCAAAATTCAGTACACTTTTGTAATGTGTGACCTACTACTACTACTACTACTACTACTACTACTACTACTACTACTACTACTGCTACTACTCTACCTTTCTATGTATGCATCAATATAATGTGTCTCAACTTCTTCTCCATTAAGTGATCCAAAATTCCATGGGTGCGATTTTTCATGTTGCCAGTCATAACGTTCCAACAATAACAGCAATGCACGTCACCTTTTAGTACATGAAAGCGAAAGTGCAAAGGTTACTGATCGGCAAGACTAGTACTCAACTTCCATAAGCAGGACATGACTGGAAACTCAAACTATTTAGTGTACCTGTCACTGAATGTTACAATAGATGAGGTTGACGATGGTAGGTGAGATTGGTTTCAGTTAAGTTAGGTTTGGTTATTATAAGGTAGATCAGGTTGGCTTTAGTTAGATTAGGTTCAAGTGGATTAGGTTTGGTTTGGTTTGGGTTAGTTTGGATAGCATAATTCAGGTTAGGTTTTGGTAGGTTAGATTAGGTTAGGATAGGTCAGGGAGGAATCATTGACAAAAATATATAAATAACGATCATAAGTGACTGAAAGTGATGAGTATCTAAGTTTTCGACACCAAACCAAACTTTCGAGGACGAGTTATAAGGCACTTAGTTTGTGTCGCATTCCGTTCAAGAAACCAATCGAAAACAAACATAGTAAAGAGTTACGAGTGATAATCTTAAAGCCCCTAGAGTGGAAAGTAAAATGCAAGATACAGCATAATGAACATGACAACAAGCACGTTAATAAATGGATAAGACAGAGATAGGAAACACTAACAAAGCAATGCAGTGGTGGATTCCTGAGGCGTTACGTTGGCGCAAATATTATAAAAAAGTACTTGTGAAGCGATGATGCAAGTCAGAATACTTAATATACACAAGAGACTGACTCAAGGATGTAACTTCTCATGAAAGGTAACTATTAAGAAAAACTGTAGGAGTTCCTTGATTCTCTCTATATTATTACTTTTTTTCCTTTACATTTTAGTTTACGTGAATGTAAAGACACAAGACCTTAGCGATGTAATTATTTTGTATATTACTTCCTTCATTGTTTATCATCCAGTCTCTCTCTCTCTCTCTCTCTCTCTCTCTCTCTCTCTCTCTCTCTCGATACAAGTGCCTCCTACGAGTGCATCTTTATTTATTGCTGTTTGTAAATCCCTGAGTGGCGAAGGTGTCCCTGGCGCGGTGAAGGAAAGTGTGTAGTATTCCTGAGAGGCGGTGGCGTCACTCCCCGGCCAGACACAAAGCAGGGTCAGGGAAGGGGAAGGGGAAAGAGAGGAGCAAAAAAGGAAAGGGAAGGTTCGTGGTATTTTTGTGTCTGTCTTCCGTCATACAGATTAACCGAGATTCCTTATAGTGTGTGTGTGTGTGTGTGTGTGTGTGTGTGTGTGTGTGTGTGTGTGTGTGTGTGTGTGTGTGTGTGTGTGTGTGTGTGTGTGTGTGTGTGTTTTCCCATGTGCAGTCGTCCACACTCAGTCAGAACCCCAACCAAGTAACAGAAAAAAAGTGTAATGCCCTTTAAACCACGGAACTGTAGGAAAATGAAGAAGAAGAAGAAGAAGAAGAAGAAGAAGAAGAAGAAGAAGAAGAAATGGAACAATAACATCAACAACAACAAAAACATTAAAACAGCCACCACCACATCAACCACCAGAGATTTTTTTTTTTC
>NC_059301.1:23072253-23084753 GCF_017591435.1 Portunus trituberculatus | reverse complement strand
TAGGTTTGGTTTGGGTTGGTTTGGGTTGGGTTGGGTTGGGTTGAATTGGGTTTTTCATAAAGAATTTTCAATGGTTTATTTATCTATTTATTTATTTATTTTCCTATTTGGGGCTTTATTTGAACTTGATTTACTTGGGTAGAATTTACATATATATGCGTCTTCACTTCATTTAACTTAGTATGGCTGGCTATTGGTCTCTCTCTCTCTCTCTCTCTCTCTCTCTCTCTCTCTCGATAAGATATACTATACATAACGACATAATCCAGTAATAAGGCGAGGGAACGGTATATTTATCCAGGACAAATCAACACACACACACACACACACACACACACACACACACACACACACACACACACACACACACACACAGATAAAATTCCTAACTATTATGACAGGGACAATTAAATAAGAGTACTGCAAACAGGCAGACTTAAGTAATATAGAACAGGATGATTTAAATTTACATACATTTGCCTGAACTTGTATGTAATGTCATATTCTACAAGATTTATAGACAGAAAGGAAGTAGTAGTAGTAGTAGTAGTAGTAGTAGTAGTAGTAGTCGTAGTAGTAGTAGTAGGTTCTTTGTTAGTCTTTAAGGATCTCTCATGTACCTATTTCACTAGTAAATGACACCTTTCTTTGATTACAAACTAATACTGATCATTACATTGACTAGACACATAAAACCTACGTATTCAATGTTTTTTTTTTTTTTTTTGCAGGTGTACTATGTGCAAAGAATCTCTGAAACGTTTTTTTTTTTTTATTTGTGAATGGTTTGATATAGAGCAGTTCATTCATCCACGTATTAATTTGTATCAGTACCATACATAAAATTCACAGGGATTAGTGACGTCATTACCTTTAAGATAACTGTAAATGCATTCCTGAGATTACAGTGACACGCTCCTCGGCACTAGAAGATATCAAGGAAAAGGAAGAAGAAGAAGAAGAAGAAGAAGAAGAAGAAGAAGAAGAAGAAGAAGAACAAGAACAAGAAGAACAAGAAGAAGAACAAGAAGAAGAACAAGAACAAGAACAAGAACAAGAAGAAGAACAAGAACAAGAACAAGAACAAGAAGAACAAGAAGAACAAGAAGAAGGAGAATAATAATAATAATAATAAAAGGAATAATAAGAATAAGAATAAGAATAATAATAATAAGAAGAAGAAGAAGATGAAGATGATGATGAAGAAGAAAAAAGAAGAAGAAAAGAGTCTACGTCAGTTCCTTCTCGTCATCACCCGCCAGTCAAGACACGGAGACGATAAGCAGATCAGATTAGTGTCAAATATATTCCCGTGTTGGTATTTCGGTGGTTTTGATGAAAGGAAATGTTGTCAGGCTGTCGGTAAACTCTGATGGAGAGAAAGCCTTGGAAGTTTTTTTTTTTTTTTACGAGGGTGGGGTAAATAATTTGAAGAGAAAGGTTTACACTTCCTGAGACGTTGATTAAGAGAAAGGGGCATTTATCTCTATACGCAGACAGACAAACAGACACACAGACAGACACACACACACACACACACACACACACACACACACACACACACACACACACACACAATCATCATTATCATCATCAACATATTTTCCTTCCACCCTCATTATCTCATTATCTCTCATTAACTCTCTCTCTCTCTCTCTCTCTCTCTCTCTCTCTCTCTCTCAGTTCCCTCCGTTTCTCTTTTATCTATTCCTTCCTCATCAAATGTTGTTTTTTATTCTTTTATCCACCAAAATTATTTAACCATTCAATTAAAACCTCTAAATGCTGATTCTGAATACACAAGTAAGTAAGGATGAACAAAACTAGTGATAATGATGGCAACAACAACAAGAACAACAGCAACAACATGAATCAATACCCGTTAACCTGTACCCTAGACACACACACACACACACACACACACACACACACCACCACCACCACCACCACCACCACCATCAAGCTGTAGTAATCCCTTTCTATCTTTTTTTTTTTTTTCACTGTAAAACACTCCCAGTTGTCACTGTAACCCTTCACACACTGCAACCACTGCACCTTTCAGTACTAACGTGCATATATTCACCCTCAACGCTGCAACATTATTAATCCGTTTACTACACACACACACACACACACACACACACACACACACACACACACACACACAGTAATAAAGGTGAAGTGATGAGCATTTAACACACTTTACGTAGCAGCTTCAGTCACGGCGTAGATTAAGTGTGTGTGTGTGTGTGTGTGTGTGTGTGTGTGTGTGTGTGTGTGTGTGTGTGAAGGTATTGTGTGGAAGGAAGATGGGGAAGTCTGATGGAGAGAGAGAGAGAGAGAGAGAGAGAGAGAGAGAGAGAGAGAGAGAGAGAGAGAGAGAGAGAGAGAGAGAGAGAGAGAGGAGGGGGGGAGAGACAGTACAGGTGCGTCATCTTATCTCTGTTGTTTATCATGTGACGCAAAGGAATGCCATAGATTATTAAAAAAAAACTTAGGTATTTATGCTCTCTCTCTCTCTCTCTCTCTCTCGTACTACGCTGCACTTGTGGCGTATCTACTACAATGGTTATTTTCATTTCTCTCTCTCTCTCTCTCTCTCTCTCTCTCTCTCTCTCTCTCTCTCTCTCTCCTAGACTTAGTTTGCTTCTATACTCTTTTTCGTCCTATTGTTCTTTGCTTCCTTATTTCCTCCTTCCGTTCTCAGTCCCTTGCCTCTTTCTTTTTCGTCTTATCTTGTTCATCTTCTTTTCCTCTAATCTCTTCATCCTATTACTAATTCTATATACTTTTTGCTTCCTCATTATCTTTTCTCGCGCCATCATTGCCATCATCAGGACCCATCGCATTATCATTACTCAGAGTACGATACTTAAGTTTTCTCTCGAATTTTTATGGTACACCACATTCTAAAAAGCTATTCATATTTTGTAAGTGTTATGATCCTGGTGGTGGTGGTGGTGGTGGTGGTTCCGAGTACCCACGAGTACACTTGACTGCCTTGTGAGCTAGGAGAGGAACAGTTATGTTTACGAGATTTTAACGGGGGACTAAATCACTAAGTGGAAGTTGATGGGAGGAGGAGGGGAGTTGTATTCTTAAACACTGTCCTCTCATCAATATTATTTTCAAAGGCTACATGGATGATTCTCATGGATATTTTTTTTCATTGTTGATGGTGAATCTCAGCTAAACCTTATTCATATAATCATGAAAACACTTGATGACTCTAATGAGCTCCACTCAACACTTCATAATAAGTCGAGATGGCACACCTAAATGTTTCAGGACACGAGCAAAGGTTTGGTAAAGAAGTGTGGTAAGGAAAACAGGAATTTGTGAACTTATATAGACGGCTGGTGAATTAATGAGATGTTTTAAGAATAAAAAGTAAAATCAACTGCTTGTAGAGTGCCCATAACTTAAAGAGAACAGTAGTAGTAGTAGTAGTAGTAGTAGTAGTAGTAGTAGTAGTAGTAGTAGTAGTAATAATAATAATAATAATAATAATAATAATAATAATAATAATAATAATAATAATAATAATAATAATAATAATAAAAATAACAATAATCATACTAATGATAGTAATAGACAGGATACAGGTAAATATAAAAAATAACACAACACAAGGTTATTTGAAATTCCTTACGTATGTATACTACAAGTAGATAAAAACTACCTATGAAAGGTAACCATACTTATACACACACACACACACACACACACACACACACACACACGGTAGCTCAGTGGTTAGAGCGCTGGCTAAGCCACACATTCCCACACGGATGGAGATATTTGGTGTGTCTCCTTTCACAGCCCTGTTCACCTAGCAGTGAGTAGGTACGGGATGTAAATCAAGGAGTTGTGACCTTGTTGTCCCGGTGTGTGGTGTGTGCCTGGTCTCAGGCCTATCCGAAGATCGGAAATAATGAGCTCTGAGCTCGTTCCGTAGGGTAACGTCTGGCACACACACAGAGACTGCACAGATCAAACAGTGATTACACACACACACACACACACACACACACACACACACACACACACACACACTAACAACCACTGGTTATCATTGTTATTGCTATTGCCATTGATATTATTATTATCATTATTATTATTACCTATTATTATTATTATTATTATTATTATTATTATTATTATTATTATTAGCAGCAGCAGCAGTAGTAGTAGTAGTAGTAGTAGTAGTAGTAGTAGTAGTAGTAGTAGTAGTAGTAGTAGTAGTATCACCATTCTCTCTCTCTCTCTCTCTCTCTCTCTCTCTCTCTCTCTCTCTCTCTCGTCGTGATGCTCCTGTTAGTGCAAGTGTCAGGGTCTGGCCTTGAGCACCTGACCAACTGTTGCCTCAGCCTGGGAGAGGAGGAGGAGGAGGAGGAGGAGGAGGAGGAGGAGGAGGAGGAGGAGGAGGAGGAGGAGGAGGAGAAGGAGGAGGAAGAGGAGAAGAATGTAATTATTATTGTCCTCAGGTGGGAAAAGGATGATAAAAGTAAGGTATCCCCTAGGCAGGCTCTCTCTCTCTCTCTCTCTCTCTCTCTCTCTCTCTCTCTCTCTCTCTCTCTCTCTCTCTCTCTCTCGGTTGCCCTGGCTGGCGCACCTGACTTCACAGGGGGTTTCAGAGCGAAGGGAAAAAAGGGAGGAGGAGGAGGAGGAGGAGGAGGAGGAGGAGGAGGAGGAGGAGGAGGAGGAGGAGGAGGAGGAGGACCAAAGACTCCCAGGGCCACACTATCCTTATTGTTGTGAGGAGACTATCCGTGTCTCAAGAATCACCATCAACACTATCATCACCATCACTATCACCATCACCAGAGGGTATGACTAACAAACACTGTCACCATCACTATCACCACCACCGTCACTATCACCACCATCATTAGCGTAGAGTGAAAAGTAAAAGAAAGAGGAGTAGCTATATAAGTGAAGAGATGAGGAAGAGAAATATTTGAGGAGGAGGAGGAGGAGGAGGAGGAGGTGAATAAGAGGATAGAGGAAGAAGAGGAGAGTAAGGAAAGAAGGAAGGAAGGAAGGAAGAAGAAGAAAAAAGGAACGAAGAAAGGAAATAAGGAAGAAGGAGAAAGTCTAAATGAAATAAATGAAGGAAAAGGAGGAAGACAATTAAACTAAACTTGGAGAGAAGAAACAGGAAAGTAAAAGAGGATGAAAGCTTAAGTAAGAAGAAGTAAAATGCAAGAATAGGAAGAGAGATAATAAAAGATAAAACATTAGCCTTTAAGAGACAAATCAATGAAGAAAGACACAGCAGGCGAATTGAGCGCAAATCGTATAAGGGGAGGAAGACAGATGAAGGAAACGAATAGTGAATAAAAGAAAAATATTATACTAGAGAAAAATTAATAGAAGTAACAACAGAACAAAGGTATTTAAGCCGAATTCAGGCGAAGGAAGGAGATAAGAAGAAATAGCATGCAAATCGTATAAGAGGGGAAGACAGATGAAGGAAACGAATAGTGAATAAAAGAGAATGTTACACTAGAGAAAAATGAATAGAAGCAGTAACAGGACAAAAGTATTTAGGACAAATTTAGACGAAGGAAGGAGATAAGAAGAAATAGCATGCAAATAACGTGTAGGAGGAAGACAAATGACGGGAGAAGGGAAGTAAATCAAAGACTACACAAAATGCTAAAGATGGAACGAGAACAAATGAATAAAAAGCATCAATATAACAAACAATCATGATAAAAAAAAAAGGATACAGAGACAGATGGAGGAAAGATATGACGAATGGCACGGGAAAAATGAAGTAAATGGAACAAAATAATGGAACAGATACGTAAAAAGAACAACAAAAGCACCAATACAAGAAATAACTGGATAAAAGACGAGGACAGGTAAAGAAAAGAAACAGCGAATAAGAGGAAGAATGCGAAATATGAAGCAAAATAGCTCAGAACCGGACGAGAGAGAGAGAGAGAGAGAGAGAGAGAGAGAGAGAGAGAGAGAGAGAGAGAGAGAGAGAGAGAACCCACTGAACTCCATAAAAAGCAGCAGGAGAGAAGAAACAGGGTAAAAAAAAAAAAAATCGAGGATAGATCACGGATAGAAACAGCAAATATATACCGTGCGAATCACATAAGAAGAAACACAGATAAAAAGAACACTAGGAAACAGAAAAAAAGAAATACATTAATAAACACAACCAAAACACACAAACAATAGAATGAAAAAAAAAATATAGAAGAAAAAACAGCAAAACACCGTTCCAATTGAGTGAAGGGGAGAGAGAAAGAGAGACACACACAGGGAGAGAGAAAGAGAGAGACAGATGAAGGAAGAAAGAAAGGAAGGAAGCCAACAGCACAGCAAGTGAATGGTATGCAAGTCTAAGCCCAGGTCAGGTGAACGGAAACGGAGCGCGGTACCCCCTGCAGGGAGACACAAGGGCTGATCCCCCGCCACGCTACCCCACCACCACCACCACCACCCGTGCGCCGCCAAACCACATTTTTCTTTTTATTAAATGGCTTCGGCACCTCTCTTAGCATCCCGAAGTTAAATACAGCTCGCGATGATTACCTATGAACAAGTAGGCAGGTGAGGGAGGGTGGTGGGGGGAGGATAGAGGGAGAAAGGGAGAGGGTGGAGGGGATGGACTGGAAAGGTAAGGAATGGAGAGAGAGAGAGAGAGAGAGAGAGAGAGAGAGAGAGAGAGAGAGAGAGAGAGAGAGAGAGAGAGAGAGAGAGAGAGTGGGAGGGGGGTCGGTAGGAATGCGAGGGAGTCGTGAGTCGCCAGCTCGGTTCAGGAATGCACCAGGGGGGTCACTCTGGAAGGAGACGAAGGAGGAGGAAGGAGGAGGAGGAGGAGGAGGAGGAGGAGAAGGAGGAGGAGGAGGAAGAGAAGGAGGGACGGGGCGGCGGCTCGGGGGTTTCAACAGTATCAAATGACAGCCAGATATGCGCCAGCCTCTATTTTTAATCATTTAATTCATAGTCTACATCCACCAACGTAGCTTCTGTGCGAGGAAAGGCAAGGGAGGGGCGGCAGGGGGGAGGTAGGGAAGGGCAGGGCCACGGAGACGGGAAGAAGGGTTACGAGTGAGTGAGATGCTTAAACTACAGCTACTGAGAGAGAGAGAGAGAGAGAGAGAGAGAGAGAGAGAGAGAGAGAGAGAGAGAGAGAGAGAGAGAGATAACATTTCTTTCATTCTCTCTTCTTTTGCGAACACACACACACACACACACACACACACACACACACGTAACACTATTACCTGAGCATCATCACCTTCACCACCACTGAGAATGTTACCCCCCTTACTACTACTACTACTACTACTACTACTACTACTACTACTACTATTACTACTACCACTAGCCTACTACTCTTATTACTACTGGTGCTGATGGTACAGTATAATACTACAATTATTATTACGCACCGTACTACAAATACCATTATCATCATTATCATCACCACCTCTCAAATCAATGGAGGACACATCAAGATATTAATGGCAAAGAGAGAGACAGAAAAAAGAAGAAGAAATAAACAAGAATGTATCGAAGGCGTTGGAGAGAGACGGGGGAGAGGGGAGAGGGGAGAGGGGAGGCAGAGAAGACGAGTGGAGGGTGAGGGAGGAGGAAGGGGAGAGGCTGAAGACTGAAGGGAAGAACGGGAGGGAGGAATGAAGGGAGGGAGACCACTTCTAGTTTCCATTTTGGGCACCGGAGCCATGTGATTCTGTGTGGACCAGCAGACTCACCTCCACCACTACTACCACCACTACCTCCTCCACCTCCACTACCACCATTACCTCTTCCACAGCCACCTATTCTTCTTTATCCTCCTCCTCCTCCTCCTCCTCCTCATCTTCCTCCTTCTTCATCTTCTCCTCCACCACTACTGAAACCACCACCTTCTCCTCCTGCTTCTCTTATTCTCCCTCTTCCACCACCACCTCCTCCTCCTCCTCCTCCTCCTCTACTATTAATATATTTGCATACACGACTAGCTGGACCACCACCACCACCACCACCACTGTCTGTCTACTCACCACCACCATCACCACCATCACCACAACGGTCTGCCTTGTCATCAGAATCACCATCATCACCATCACTGTAGCACTAAAGTCACCAGTATTTTTCATTATCATTACCATAGACACCGTACATCACCATCATTACACACACAACACCATAAAAAGAACATCCGTAACAGGTATATAGACAATAAAAGAAGACCTTGAATATTGTCACCATCATCACCATTTCTTCACTCACAAATATCATCGATGTTATTTGGGTACATATCTAATTTCTCTCAGCACCTCTTCCAAAACATAATGATAAATAAAATAACCTTGTATTCTTCATTCACCTCTAAGCTTCCATAAAACACTGCTTCTAAAGACTCCCTCCTAATATTACTTGCTATGTGGTAAAGCTCTTTTCGTATTTTCGTATTAAACTCTCACTACAATCGTGGAAAATACTCTTGAGGGAACCTTCCACTAACTTTCACGAAATATTGTTGAAAGAAAACGAAAGAGAAAGAAAAAAAAAAAAACCCGCCGAATTTCTTTTACGTAACTATACCGTTCATAAGGAATGCGATTTTTTTTTTTTTTAATGCACTTTGATGTAACGCACGCTGAATAATATGAAAGGTGACGTGCTTGAAAGAGTCACTAATGCATGTAGAATGTTACGAGTATACAGTATACGTGTATGTAAAACTATTATACGCTACTACTCGCAAGAAAAATTCAGAAAAAAAAATAGGAAAGGAGGATGGTGTAGAATAATAACAAGACGATGAAGAAATGTCAAAATACACACATAAAAACAATGAAAAAAAATTGATAATAATAAACTGGCCATAACAGATCCAAACACGACACTCTCCAGTACGGATGTCATTTGTCAGTAAAGGGATGAAACTAACCGTAATTAACACAAGACATCACCTCACTGCATGTAATGGCTCCACACACACACACACACACACACACACACACACACACACACACACACACACACACACACACACACACACACACTTATATTACTTCTCATTGTCGCCGCTGTTACAATGTAGCATTATTATTATTATTATTATTATTATTATTATTATTATTATTGTTATTATTATTATTATTATTGTTGTTGTTGATGGTGTTATAGTTAGTATTAATACAGTCGTGCTAGTAATAGAAGTAGTAGCAGCATCAGCAACATCAAAAACAACAATAACAGTAGTAGTAGTAGTAGTAGTAGTAGTAGTAGTAGTAGTAGTAGTAGTAGTAGTAGTAGTAGTAGTAGTAGTAGTAGTAGTAGTAGCAAAAGCAGCAGCAGCAGCAGCAACACAAATACTCCACGTAATGGTAAACGTTTTGAAAATATACATTATTTTTATTAGAGAGAGAGAGAGAGAGAGAGAGAGAGAGAGAGAGAGAGAGAGAGAGAGAGAGAGAGAGAGAGAGAGATATGCAAGACAATAAAGCAGGAGGAGGAGGAGGAGGAGGAGGAGGAGGAGGAGGAGGAGGAGGAGGAGGAGGAGGAGGAGGAAAGACAAGCGAGGGAGGGAGGGAGGCGGGCACATACAGGGCAGTAAGCGACCATGTTTGGAAGGGGAAGGAATGTTGCTTGGTCACTGCATGTCTCCCTCCCTCCCTCCCTCCCTCCCTCTCTCCCCTTCACCTGCCCTTCCCTCTTCCTCCTCCTCCTCCTCCTCTTCCTTCTACTCCTACTCTCCTCCCTCACCTGACCTCCTCCTCCTCCTCCTCCCTCTTCTTCCTCCCCAGCATCTGCTCCTCTCCTCCTCCTCCTCCTCCTCCTCACCTCTTCATGCCAAGACCAACCGATCACCCTCACACAACAACACTCATGATTATAAAAAGTCCACAGTATTATCTCTCTCTCTCTCTCTCTCTCTCTCTCTCTCTCTAAATTGTAGATATAGCAAAAATAGTGAAATAACCGTTGTCATATTGGTGGTAGTAGTAGTAGTAGTAGTAGTAGTAGTAGTAGTAGTAGTAGTAGTAGTAGTAAGAGTTGTGGTAACAGCAGTAGCACCACCACTACCACCATCAATATCAACAAGTGAGTGGTAGTAGTAGTAGTAGTAGTAGTAGTAGTAGTAGTAGTAGTAGTAGTAGTAGTAGTAGTAGTAGTAGTTGTTGTTGTTGTTGTTTAAGTGACTGGGCATTCACTTCACTCCAAAAATGTGGTTTACACACACACACACACACACACACACACACACACACACACACACACACACACACACACATCTTCATTCATCTCTCTCTCTCTCTCTCTCTCTCTCTCTCTCTCTCACGTAACACTCCCTCAGCCTCTAAGGAAATACTCCACCGTGCCTCTGGAAGACCCAAATAAACGCGTCGCGTCGTCTCGGAAGGAAAGAAAACGTAACATAACATGTCTGGAATTCGCTATAAAGACGAGTTGCGAAACCAACCCTAAAAATGTTGCTCAATTAATGCTCTCTCTCTCTCTCTCTCTCTCTCTCTGAAACAGAGGAGGTGGAAAGCCCCCGAGGGCACAAGACCACGCGGCACTTGCCCTCCCCAGCCCTCAGGTGATGCCTCCTTGTACTGTCACGGCAGGTCTTCTGATGATCAGCTGTCGACGCCTCCCTGCCTGTGGGTTGGCTGTTTATATCTGATAAGGACGTGGCCGGTATCTTTCATGTTATGAATGGATGAAAGCAGTAACCTTGTCCTCCAGCCCTCCACTCTAGGGCGGCGTGATGTGGATGTTGGGGATCCGAGGCCAGTTTCATAAGTAATCGCGTGTTTTGGGTGGGAAAAATGACTGAGAAAGTGGTCAACCGTCAACCGCTACACTTGTCACGTGGTAGGGCTGACATGCCGGCGAGTCCGTCTCTCTTCCTCCCGCCACTCGCTGCACATTATCCCCTCACTGCACCTGCCACTCACCTTTTCACCATTCCTGATTGGGTGTGCCGACCAGCCTCACCCTAATCCAGCACTAACCATCTCCAATCATAGTGTATCCAGTCAATATTTTCCAACTTTGTACGAAAATTCCACTGCCGGGCGAGGATCACTCAGGGGTACATCACCTCAACTGCAGGAATTTTCTATGTAACTCTGCTCTAAATTCCGTGGGGCACTAAGTATCACACTCCACAGATCCAGGGGTCAGGCTTGTACGGCCACGGGATGCTGCACTACCGCCGGGGCCACGCGGACGGAGCAAAACTTGAACAAGAGTTACGGGCACTGTGGGACATGGCCAACACCGCGACGCACACACTCACTCCGCCACCAGCCCAGGGAGACTAAAATCTTCACCTCACATCCAAGTCCATCCCGTGGAGAGAGGCGGGAGTCCATTGAGATGCCAGGTTCCTCCAGCACATGTTGCCCCCTCGCTCTGCTGGGAGGGAGTCTGGGCTCCAGCAAGGGGGAACCTGCTGCTAAAACGACAAATTGTGGCCTCATTATCTCATACCGATTGATGACACTGGAGAGATGGACGCAGGATAGCGCTTTAATGCCATAACGTGGGCCGGGGAGGTGCGTCCGTCCCGCTTGATTCCAAAACTGGTGCATATGGACGGATTAAGAAAAACACCATAGCCAACTCCTCTCGATGATAAATGTAAAGATAATAAACAGACACGAGGCGGGGGAGATATTTCAGGTACAATCGGTCAGGTCTGAGATGCAGAATTCCATAGCTGGCAACCTGCTCGCACCTGGCATGTGTAGAAGGTTGAGGAGGGGGAGGGGACCCGCTCTATGGAATGTGGCTGGCTCGGCTCAGCTCCCTCCCGGCTACCCGCGGCCTTCTTCCATTCCGGTCTCTCTCTCTCTCTCTCTCTCTCTCTCTCTCTCTCTCTCTCTCTCTCTCTCTCTGGTGGCACGGGATGAACAGAGACGAGGATTTTGATAGCAGGTTAATTGTTGTTGTTGTTTTGGCTTCAGAGAGAGAGAGAGAGAGAGAGAGAGAGAGAGATGAGTGGGATGGACGTAAGAGTACAGTGATATGGTGATGGTGGTGGTAGTGGTGGTGCAGTTAGATAATAGTGATGCTGTGGTGGTGAGTATGAGTTCCTGGAATGAAGTGTGGTGAAGGTAGTGGTGATGACAGGTGGTGGTGGCGGCGGCATGCGGTGGTAGTGGCGGTGGTGGTGGTGGTGGTGATAGGGATGATGGTAGTGGTGGTGGCATGGACGAGGAGGAGGAGGAGGAGGAGGAGGAGGAGGAGGAGGAGGAGAAAAAGAAAAATAATATAATGATCATGAAGAAGAAGAAGAAGAAGAAGAAGAAAAAGAGGAAAATGAAGAAATAGGAGAAAAAGAAGAAGGGAGAAGGAAGAGGAGGAGGAGGAGGCGGAGGGGCATCATGATCATCATGGAGAAGAACAAGAACAACAAGAACAAGAACAAAAAGACGAGAACGGTGATGCTGGTGATATTATAGAAAGGGAAGAGAAAGACAAGGAAGAAGAAAAGGTCGGATAACTAG
>NC_059301.1:23049753-23069753 GCF_017591435.1 Portunus trituberculatus | reverse complement strand
TATTCTGTGCACCACTCACAAGCTCATCGCACTCGTGTTATGTGCCTCAGGTAGAGTATAGCAGCCAGCAGAAAATGCAATTGAAGTCATTACTGTATGGCAATGCATTGACTGAAACGTGGACCCCAGCGGACCCTTCCCTTGTGCAGTAAGAAGTGGTGGTGGTGGTGGTATCTCATGAAGCAGAAGCAGTGTCACAAAGTTTCATCAGTGGCCGTGTTGTTTGTTTCATCTGGGAAGGAGGGAGGGAAAGAGTGCGCAGGTATTGTCAATATTCGAGGTAAGAAATACTATTATTTAAGCTTATCTTTCATTACACGACATTTTACTTAGTGCGGATAAATTTAAATGATTTCACTAAGAGACAAAGCTGTACTAAAAGTTTTGATTACACCATAATTTTTTTTATTGTCACTAATGTTTTTATTTTCGTTCTCTTCCTAGAAAAAAAAGAGATGGACTTGAAATAATAGTAATCTAAACCCAGAGCAGGTAAATTGATCAATCTTAAGGAAAAATAACAGCATGAAATGTAATCAGGTATCAAGGAAACCACAACATCAAAGGAGCTGAATAAATATGAATGTCTTCGTTAATCTGAGAGGTTTTGATTATTTTCTTTAAAGTTGATCATAAAATTTTTCTCACTTTGCTGTTTTTGACACTATCTTCCTCCCGTGAATAAGACAGAAGAGAAACCATCTTTAATTTATCTAGCCTCTGAAATCTTTCCATGAACTGACTTCCATCTTCTCTAACACACACACACACACACACACACACACACACACACACACACACACACACACACACACACACACACACACACACACACACACACAGCAAAAGAAAGACATCTCCCATGAAATAATAATCGTCCTCCAAAAAAGAAAGAAACAAACAAACAAACAAACAAACAAACAGACAGACAGACAGATAGACGAACAAATAAACACACGAACCAAAACATAGTATCGAATAACACAATATCTCATCTTATAACCTCGTCCCGTAATTGCCTTTCTTCCCCGCACACTTCCCCAGTAAACAAACCCTAATATAGACTCCTCCTCCTCCTCCTCCTACTACTATTACTATTACTACTACTATTACTATTACTACTATTACTATTACTAATGTATTTTACTATCCTATCTTTCTATTCGTGTATTCGTAATAAAAAGTGAAGAAAAAAGTTCCACATCACAATGTCAAGAGAGAGAGAGAGAGAGAGAGAGAGAGAGAGAGAGAGAGAGAGTGTCGATAGATCCAGTCATTAGCAGTTATGGTCCCGAATATTTTCAAGCCAAGGTTCGGTTATTATCTCCCCGGGAAGGACGTGCTGATGGCGACACAGCAAACAGATTGTGTGATAAAGCAGCACTTGAGTTACAAAAGCCCCTAGTCAATCTGATTCAACTCATGGTCTTTTCATTAGAATCTTTCCTGGTGAGGGTATAGACTATAGAGTATAGATTGTATGAAAATACTCTGCTGTGCTCTCATACCTTTACTTATCATTGAATCTACCTAGAATTAATTAAGATTCAGAGGATGTTCGTTCTTTGCCCAGTTCAAGTTTCCAAGAATTCGAATAGGTAATTATTGAGCAATGGATAGACAGAGAAGTGATGAGTGATGTATTTCCAATTATTCCGTTGTCTGATTTCTTACATCAACAGGCTGTTCTGGAGACAGTCCGAGTTTTCTGGAATGTTTTAATTACTCAGTTCGTATTTGATTTTGATTCGTCAATATAAGAAAGCTTCATCGGAACAATATTTATTACCTCCTTCTTAGGCCTTTGAAAAAATATCTTCATGAGAGACAAAACCGCTTAATAATAAAAGCAAGATGAGACAAGGAACTTTGCTGAACTGCCTTGCAAAACATAAGCAACTGACGGAGATGATTTTTGTTCTGTTCTTAACACGAAATCGTAGAGGCCGACAGTAATGAACAAGTTCACACCCCACACGCCGAAGGAGTGCCCAGGCTACACGCACACGGCTGAAATTATCAAATGAGCACACAGTTATCAGGAAGAGTTATGGAAATGTACTTAATTCTGCTCAGCTTGTTGGTACAGTAATAATGTTGTTCAGGAAACACGCCAGTCTCCTTATCTCTATAAATGTTAGTGCCAGTGCAACATCTGCTACTCTAAGTAACCCTTCGTGACTTTATATTGATCAGAAATTAAACTGTACACATTCAAGTCATTATCAATACTTATTTTGCTGTTACTGTCATCTTTCAAAATCATATTATTTGTCTGCACCAGAAGTTGCATCAATGAGTTAAGAGTTATTGTGTTGCGTGTGGTCAGGAACAGCCAGCAGGCATGGCAAGGGCAGGCATGTCACGGAGGATTCTGGATTGTGCACTTTTTTTTTTTTTTTGGCATAAAGTTTATGTACTGTACACCGTCAGCATCTTAACGTGCATGCTATGCTTCATCAGATGGAACATGCGTCTGCAGTGAATAAGGCAAAATAAGTTTATAGTATAAATGGATAACACGAGTCTGTTTTATCTTATTTTCTGATCTCTTCCTTAAAATTCTTGAATGTTGAATTATACAAAAAATATGTTAGTCATTTTCCTCAATCAAGACAGGTTCTTCTGTTACCTCCGTAAAGAAAATATATTATATCGTTAGGTATGCTTGGTAATGGGTCTGCAAACTGGCTGCACCAGATGCGTCGGTTTTTCGTCTGCGTGTGTGGCTGACGAGGCAGACAGAAAACACTATATATATATATATATATATATATATATATATATATATATATATATATATATATATATATATATATATATATATCAGATGAGATAGTACGATAATGAGCAAAGCGAAGAGTATGTAATTGCAAATACTGAAAGAGATGACAGGTTAAGTTGTCACCATTTTTTTTTTTTTTTTTCTAAATATTGCTGATTGCAGAGTCCAAAAGTCAGATGCTCAAAAATATAACTTTACTATAGTGATGATCTAATGAATAGTTACAAGTGGAACTGTTCATTTTTAATGATGAAAAAAGTCACTGATTCTTAAGAACAAATTTGTTTCTCACGCCTTCAGATTCTGCACTCAGCAACATTTGGAAAAGGCAATGGCTGATTGTGACTGACCACACACTGTACATGAAGTGACCAAAGTAACCTAAACTTGTGGTTTATCCACGTCTATACTATCACTTAAGATATCAATTACAAGTTATATGTTATTTCCAATAGTCTATATATAAGTTTTAAAGAAACACCTATAGGTATTCGATCACTCATTTCTATTTTTTCTACCATACAAAGGTCATTTCTCAAAATAATAATTCAAACTTGCTCAAAGAGTGAAGAGGAGCCTTAGCAAAGCGTTAAATATAATAATAAACAGTAAGTTACTGATGCATCAAGAACTGGAGGAGATAACATGGGCACATATCTTCTTGGAAACTATTCTGGCGGGAGAAGAGATATAGAACTTCTAATTTAGAGTTGTAGCAAAGACCAGACCAAAGATACTTAATTCATGTAGAAGAGAGGCAACATTGTGTGGCTTCGAAGGCAAAGGACATGGATGACTCTCCATTAAAGCGACGGATATACAGGCAGGATGTCAGACTTGCGATCTTAAGACTTATATTGAAGCATGACGGAATTCTTATTGATAGGTCCTCGAGCGATGAGGTGCAAGAGAAGATAAAGGCTGGATACCCAGCCACTCGTGTGCCACCTAAGAGAACAAGACGTCTGCGTCACCCTGCACTATTTCTCTGATCACCGTGGAACTTCTCTTTGCTTTGCGGAATCTACACAAACGTTAAGAAAATAGATAAATTAACAAAACAACAAACTGAAATTCACGCATGTCTTGACTGTCTGACAGAGACAATCCTTTTCATTGTGCTGCGGGCACACATCCCAGCACAGAACTCACGGAAGCGGATGAGATTCTATGGGCTATCAGAACATTATTCCTATAAAGCCTAAGATTTTTCCACTTGGAAGAGCTACAATGGTACAGTACGAGTATTTCCACTATGCTAAGTCCAGGAGCAGCACGGCGAGAAAATGTGATGACGACCAAAGGAGCTCATATATACGAGAGAAATATCTAACAGGATAAACTCAAGGGTTAGATGCTAGTGAAAGGTCAAGAATGCTGTGTGTGTCTCCAAGGTGGTCAAGAATACAGGTAGGGTGTTGCATCAGCTACAGGTCACCCAGGATGGCAAAGGTGAAGGTTTGTTCACCAGATTGGCCAGTATACGAAGATGACAACAAAAATGATTTAATACAACATTTCCTCTGATTAGAGATTTATACAAAGGGAAAATAGACTAGATGAGACACACAGAGGAATTTGAACAGCAGGAGAATTTCATAATGATGATCAGTGGATGAGCAAATGCACCACAAATATATTTAATAACAGAATGACGATCAAATCTTAACTGTGTACATAAAGACACCAAACAAAATGAGACAGAAACTGAAACATATAAAAAGAGCAGAGTAATAAGTAATAACTGCCAATGTTAGACATACACATTGTCCAGGAAAACAATGTGCAGCGTGAAGGAAAGAAAGTGTTAGATAGTTACAGAAAAGAGTTGCTATTAGGACGAATCTTCAAACCGTCACTGCAGTTTCTTTCTCTTCACCTGTGGCAGCTCAGAGGAGTGTCTATCCAACAACTTTACCATTCTTTATTGTTGTGAGGCCGAGACAACACGTGGATTTTATAATGTACGAACTGAGAGAGAGAGAGAGAGAGAGAGAGAGAGAGAGAGAGAGAGAGAGAGAGAGAGAGAGAATTATATTTTTACGAGGCAGGTAAGGCAAAGAAGAAAACCATATGACAGCAACAGCAACAGCATAGTTAACAAGCAACATCGCCGCTCGCCCCTCCACCCTCCTGAAGACACCTTAAGTACCACATAACGTACCTACTTCAATTTTCAAAGCATAACAACAGGCGCCCAATATTCCCTTGTGCCAAACCACCGAGTTTCCTATCTTGTTATCACCTGTGTGTGGTAACAATTTGATGGAGTTCTTTGGGCAACTTATTACATATACGTATCATTTAATTTGTTTCTATCTTATGTCCTTAGTTTCGATGTTATTGTTTTGTGTATGTACATCACTGTTTAACTTTTCTTTTTTTTTCCTCACCTCTTCATTCTAATATATTCCCACCGAAGTCTGCAGTCAGAGACCAAGGTCATGGCTAAAATCTTAAATAATATACCCTAAGTACTCTCAGTTAGTGTATACTCCTGTGTCTCCCCCTCAAGCTTTTCGTAAATACTAACACTATGCTGTGAGTCATTCTGGTATGTTAGTCTCCCCCTGCCTCATACACTTCCTGATGTTCATGTGATTTTTTTATCATTTTTTATTCAGTTTTCATTGTTATTGTCTGCATCCGAATTCTCAATGAGTCTGGTGATATATTGATTTATTTCTAGTTCACGCCATGAATTCAACGTTGCATGCACTGAATAAAAAACATTCCCATACAAGCCAAAGATAACGGTATATTGCATTTTGCGGTGGCATTCTCAACAAGCGGTATCCCAGGTAGGGTGAACTGGACATCAAAGAGTGGTATGTAACCCAGTTATGGACATTACATCGCAGGACCTAACCTAACCTTATTAATGTAATCAAATCTAACTTAACCTAACCTCACAAAACAAAATCATAACTCAGTCGTTACCAAATAATCCCAAAACAGAGAAACGGCCGTACACCCTCGATTTTGTGATACACTCTTCCGTTATTCTCACAGTCTTCCTTCCTGCATATCTTTTAACGTTTTACCAGAATCATCATTAGGGGCATCATATATAAAGATAATTCAACCAAACTATGAAGAATCTGGATGTGTTTAGCGATAGTTCAATCAACTTATGAAGGATCTGATAGTGTATAAAGGTATTCCGACCAATCTGACAGATTTCGTTGCGTTTAAAAGATAATTCGACCAACATGTGAATGATCTGATTGTGTCTCGAGTTAATTTGACTAATCTGCGAAGAATCTGGTGGCGTTTAAAAGTAAATCGACCAATCCTTGAAAGATTTGCGTGTGTTTAAGGTTTGTAAGACCAGCATAGGAAGGATTTGTTTATGTTTGAAGTTAGTCGACCAATCTTTGAAGGATCTTTTTTTTTCCAGAAACAGTTCGACCAATCAATAAAGGATCTAAGTACAGCACGTTATTTCAATTGAGCTTATTATGGTCGACTTCATTGCCAAAGTGACTAACAGTAATCTGATAACTTACTTTTTTTTTTTTTTATCAACATATTACGCATAAATTATATCATAGATTATACCATGCATAGAATATAGCTAGTACGTACCATATGTTCACAGAAATACTGATGCACTTTACCGTGTGTGTGTGTGTGTGTGTGTGTGTGTGTGTGTGTGTGTGTGTGTGTGTGTGTGTGTTAGGAATATATAAAACTATATACAAATGAAGACTATATGAGAGAGAGAGAGAGAGAGAGAGAGAGAGAGAGAGAGAGAGAGAGAGAGAGAGAGAGAGAGAGAGAGAGAGATGGGAGGAGGAAGGTAAGGGTGGAGGAGAGAAAGGAGAAGGAGGGCGGGTCAGCCAACATTTGGGCACCGCAGATCACCTTGAAGACTTCCGCGATCCTAGCAAGGTCCTGCCCCACCCCACACGCGGAACACACACACACACACACACACACACACACACACACACACACACACACACACACACACACACACACATACACACACACACACACACATATAACATACATACGTGTGTGTGGTGAATGACTGAGTGAGGCACGAATACCTCTTGATATCAAATTAAATTATATTGGAAAAAATAGAAGTCTTAGAGTCCAACAAGCACGGATGAAGTCGGTATTAACTCCACAGATCTCTTTAAAGAGTACTGTATTGTGCGTACTCTCCTAAGAAGGAAATTGATGGTAGTATGAAAAAAAATTACTGGAAATTTCAAGGAACACACAATTAATAATAATAAAAAAAAATACATAGGACTTATAGACAAAATCCTACATCTCACACTTATCAGGTTTTGTTATTATATATATATATATATATATATATATATATATATATATATATATATATATATATATATATATATATATATATATATATATATATATATATATATATATATATATATATATGACATCCACAGATGCAATCCAAGACAGAGGTGACTAAGATGATCGGGATCCTTACACCTTTTAGAAAACTTTAGAACTAGTGTTGACCATGATAAAAATTGATGAAGGCGTTAGAGAACCGAAGAGGACTTAAAGTGACGAGAACAAAATATTCTAATCTAATAAATATGAAGAGTGAAGTACCTCTGTGCTATGTTCTAGATATCCAGAATCCTGCACAATTACGAGGAATGATCAATAAACTCGACGTATAATACGCAATATCACTTACATACTTCCAACGTCAAAGGTGGAAAGATGAAAATGAGGGCAGATGAATTCGAGCACAACATGCATAGGTAAGACGGAGAGTAAGGACAGCGACGCGGATGGAGAGGAAGAGTGAGGAGTGGGGATGCATATGAGGACTATGAAGCTGATGAAAAAGGACGCAAGGAATGATCACTGGTCACATTTACAAGAGGGGTCCACGCTACAAGAGGCTAAACCTTGAGCTGCGTGCAGGAGGTCATTGCACGTAATCATAAGGTGAAAAAGTTAATTGGAGGACTTCATCATCGCAGCGGGAATATGTACATGAAAATATCAATTACGTGACCGAAGAGTACGAAAGAGGACTATGTTCTAAAACACTTACGCCACAGCTTTGATGAGTGATATGAATGACAGCAGTGACAGCAGACAAGAGTGACAGCAGTGGCACATGGCGACAGTGGTACGAGTGACTAAAACGATCGCACTGCTAGCATCATCAAGAAACACAAAATAAAACAATGTTAGTTACTATAAATTCCCTTAAACTTACCTCCCTCTGCACACAAACTCACGACCATAGAGGACTAATAAAACACATTTTCTTTATAATATCTATAAAAGAAAACTTCCATATTTTAACAGTAACTAACATAATAATTATTCTTTTTCGGTAAACTACCATTTATTATATTTATCAATAATATTCTTAACTCTATTGCAGGACAAAGGTATATATATTTTTCTTGTATTTCAATAGGTTAACTGTCTACTTCAGAGCACTTCAAACTAAATATCATTCCATCTAGCTTGGTGTTTGCCTCGTTTCTGTTATAAGTATCTGGATAGCCATTTTGCTGGTCTAATTTTCCAATATATGTATTGTCATTTCTGTTCTGCATATGAATACTCTGTCCATGTCCATTTTTCTTTCAATTATGTTCAAGATGCCTTCAATTTTGGTCTGTACTCTATTCCATAATGTTAACTCTCTCTCTCTCTCTCTCTCTCTCTCTCTCTCATGCCAAACATTATTCTAACACTTCTCGAGGCTCCATGAGGTTGATTTTTATTCCTAGATAAATCAATACGGTACCTCAATAATCACCCTGCTGAATGTCAATTGTTTCAGGTGAGGAAATTAATTCAAGTGATGCATAAACATTGGCCATATGATAATCTTACCTGTCATGGCTAGCTCAAGGGATGATAATGCCAAAGATGTTTCCTGGCCCACGAATACACTCCTCATTGCAGTATCTTTTTTTTTCTTCTTCTTTTTTACTGGTAAGTGTAAATAAACGTTTCAAACATTTCTTAATTTCGATATTTTTAACACTATTTTCACTGATCTATTTTTCAATTTCACTAATGTCCAATGGTTCTTTCAATAAATCTCTCTCTCTCTCTCTCTCTCTCTCAGCTTGAGAGGAAGCCATATAGTAGTACAACATTGAAGTTCACAGTCCATCCACTAGCAATGTAAAACTCATTAAGTGGTTATATGTGCATCACTACACATTACACACAATACGTTACATCAAACTTTAGACCAATAGCTTGAGTATTGACGCTTGCAGATTGCGTTAACTTCTGCGTCGTGACACCACAAGTCATCAACACTCACATGTCTGATGACGACATGTGCAACACACGCAAGATGAACAGGCATTGCTGATTATTAAGCGAGGGCCAGAGAAAAGTGACGGACCAGTTGAGTGGCGACGTAAACAAAACACAACAAAGATACTGAAAGAAAATAATAAATCAACTTGAATAAAGATGACATGTAAAAAGAAAGTGTAGGTTAATAGATAGTTATGTATAAAGAAAATCTTACAACCAAACAAATAAGTCAAAGAACTAAAACCTTTGAGTTAAGTAAATATCTCATTTGACTCAGATGTGCGCTGTTCATAGATTGTGTGTATTCTTCATTACGTTGTATTTCTGTTTGTTTTAGATTTTGCGTCTTTTTTATTGTTTATGTTTACTTTATTTGAATTGTAATCATAATGTGCAGCACTGTTAGGTGTTGCTGTGGCGTCCGAACACAATCAGTCCTTCGAATGTTGTGTGTGATTTACTGCAAGACACAGGAGCGAATCTGCAGCTTTTTTCGATATTATATTTTAGGGTAACTTAACGAGGTGAGTTGCATATTTCCATTAGCTGAGTTTGCATTTATTTACAACGAAGATATTAATATGGATATGAAATGATTTTGTCGTCTGGGATAGGCTATTGCTGTCTGTGAGGCTATCCTAACTATAGTTCTTAACTAAAGGCAGGTGAGAGTAAAACTTGTCAATGTAGCGTAGTGTTTTCCTGATATACTTCCGCACACTGTAGACGGTTGTGTCAGGTGTGTTCTTTTTCACAGTAACTTTAAAACACAAGAACAAAAGAAAATAAGGCAAGCTACAAGAAGCCATCAAACCTACACGTTGCAGTTCCTTTTTCCACACGTGGCTGTCCCTGTAGGTTCGATAAATCTGACACATCCTCAACTCAGTTTTACTCTAAGCATTGTTTTGTCTTCTTTTCTCTTCATAGGCTACCTTGAAATATACTACCAGTTATTTTGCCCCCTTTTTTCCTTCTCCTTTGTTCATAGCCAAACCTGATTAACCCCTTCAGTACCATGCCGTGTTTCATATTCATTCTAGTGATTTTTTATGATTTTGTATAGTTTCAGAAACTTATGTTGAGATTAAAATAGTAAAGCCATGATTTTTTTTTTTTTTTTATCTCCATAGACCCCTCCTAATACATATATAGTCGTCTAATCACACCCAAAAAAAGCATGGTAAAAATGCGCCTCAGTATTGAAGGGCTTAAAAATTAATTGCAGCTTACCTTTATTTTCCCTCGTCCTTCTGTGTAATTCACCACGATCGTCTGCTGGTCACCCAGCCAGTCTTCCCCATTACGGAGTGAGCTCAGAGCTCATTGACCGATCTTTGGGTAGGACTGAGACCACAACACACTCCACACACCGGGAAAGCGAGGCCACAACCCCTCGAGTTACATCCCGTACCTATTTACTGCTAGGTGAACATTAAGAGGCTTGCCCATTTGCCTCGCCGCTTTCCGGGACTCGAATTCGGACCCTCTCGGTTGTGAGCCGAGCGTGCTAACCACCACACTATGCTGTGTGTGTGCGTGTGTGTGTGTGTGTGTGTGTGTGTGTGTGTGTGTGTGTGTGTGTAATTCACCTTGGTCGCCTGCTGGTGTGTGTGTGTGTGTGTGTTGGCTGACCGCTGCGGGACACGAACAGTAATACAAATATTTTTGTTCTGTAATTTGTTCAAAACAATATATATTAAGGGAACTCTAACACTCCTCGAATTGTTAGCAATATTTCTAATTATGTATAACTGATTCGCTTGTAGATGAAAATATTATAGAGTTCCGCAAGTACAAGTAAATACATAAGCCTTATAGAAATAGTAAATAAATAAGTATTTTCATAGACTAGTATATTTCAGAAGGAAATAACAACATGTATCTGTTACAGACACACAAACACCCCCTCCATTGACTCCTTGGTGGTGATATAGGCCACGTGGCTTCACCATAAAGGCATCTACCAACACTAAAGAAGTTTTTGTTGTTGGTGTTTGGGGATATCATTGTGAGAGAGGCATCATTTACTTGCCAAGAAGTTCCTAATGGCAAGCAATGAAGGCAGATATGCAGCACATAGAGGAGGAAAAAACATCCCAGGAAATGCCAGAAATAAGAATAATCATATATGCTGTCCTTGTTCATGTAATAACAAGAGGTATAAGGACGCACATGTTCAAAAGGTATATAACTGTAACATCTGCAGCCATTCCTTTGCATACAACACATCCCTGCGACCTCACATGCTGATTCACTCAGGGCAGAAACCATACTGGTGTTCCATCTGTGGTAAGAAATTCAGACAGAAGAGCAATCTCACAACACATATGTGTATCCACTCTGGAGAGAAACCATACGAGTGTTACATATGCCACAAAGTGTTTGCCAGACTGAACCACCTGCAGCGGCACATCCAGACCCACACAGGTGAAAAACCCCACACCTGCTCCTTCTGCTGGAAACAGTTCACCAAGAAGTGCGGACTCTCCAACCACATGAGCCTCCAGCATCCAAAGGAGGCGTCGCTGGAGTGCTCCTGTGTGGCGGCAAGTTCAGGACTCAGGAAGAATTGATGGATCATTTCAAGCCTAGGCGTGACTCCAGTGGTGGCCCTGTCATTTGCTCCATTTGTGGGAAGAAACTATGTCAAGAGAAGTTCCTCCCAAGCCACATGGTTTCGCATACCTCAGACAAGCGCCCTATTTCATGTTCTCAGTGTGGGAAGGAATTTGCATATATGAGATCGCTCAAAGATCACATGCACATACACACAGGACAGAGACCCTTTAAGTGTCGCCATTGTGGGAAGGTATTCACTCATAGAGGGTCTTGTAAGAAACATGAGGCTACTCATCTTAATGAACGGCCTTTCACGTGTCCCCAGTGTGGCAACAGTTTTACCCGCAAGTCTCATCTCCAGTCCCACATGCTGATCCACACCGATGAGCGGCCCGTGCAGTGCAGAATGTGTGACAAAAAGTACAGGGTCAAAAGCTCACTTATCAGGCACATGAAAGTACACCTCCAGGAAAAGCGTTACAGTTGCACAAAGTGCTGTTGTAAATTTCGGTTTAAAAATGCGCTAAGGAACCACATGGTGGAGCACCGAACTCAGGAAGAATCAAGTAAAAAGATCAGACGTGGACAGCGTACAGCTGCTGCTGCTGCTGCTGCTTCTACTGCTGCTATGGTTGATGAAACATCTGCATTTGAGACCAATGAATAAAAGCATTTGCAGGGAGGTTTTAATAGTCTTCTATACTATAAGTAAAAATGTTTGTGATGTACTTCTTTCCTTAGTTGCTGAAATAATTTTTTTTTTCACCAACAAAATTCCCACCTTTGACGAAATACAAACTACAGACACAAAATTAAGTAACAAGGATACATTTAAAAAGTTATAAAAGGACGACGAAAGCTTTTTTTTTTTTTGTTTTTCGTTTTTTGTTTAGGCATTTTTCTCTATGTATTGTGGGAATATGAAAACTTACATAAGCACGAGTATAGTTTTATAAGTATGCAAGATTATATAACTCTTTTATAGCTGAAAGCATGTCTGCTTCCGGAAAGGATGCCTTTTATATCTGTATTATTTTTAGATGAAATCCATGTGTAACAACACAAGTGTAGTTTTGTAAATACTGAAGAACAAGAACTGGTACATTCCTCACGAAATTTGTTATAGAGAATCCATTTCAAACCTGGTGTTATTTATGTCATAGCTTTATGGAAGATGGCCGTTCACAATGAAATTGAGTATTCTGACGAGACAAGTAGCTACTTTATCATACTGGTCCTAAACTCTGGCCCCTCAAGGGTGGATCAAGGATGGTGCATAGTTTGCACATTCCTTGGAACAATAACCTCATATCTAACAACGTCTCGGGATCAGGATAGCTCAAATAGACAAAATTGCTGAGATCTTTCTTCTAAGGTTGCATATTTAATTGTTTTGAACATGAAGCCACTCTTTTGAGGAGATGGTGGACAAGTAGGCAGCAGTGGATATATCACATTGTTAACAAAGATCACTTACTTATTTTACAGAAGTGTGTGTGTGTGTGTGTGTGTGTGTGTGTGTGTGTGTGTGTGTGTAAAACTTTTGTCGCATGCAGTGATTGAAAAACTTTTTAGGGTCATATAGTAGCAACGAATAACACCTGAAATATATTTAAAAGAAATAAACTATTGGTAATAAATTGCTAAACACAGCCTTTACACACTTGCACCTGTTGTATTTTATAATAAATCTTTTAAGTTTCCTATACTGATCCGGAAATCACTAGATGCCATTACTTCACATTGTATGTAGGTACATATATTGTATCTACCTTGAGTGCGTTGTCAACCAATAAAGTTTAAGAATGACTGTTTTACATTCATTCCCACTCTTATTCTGTCCATCTTGGTAAATAAAGAGTTAGCCAGTACCTTCACTTTGCATTTTTGTCACTGGTAAAAATCTCTACTATGTATTTTTCTCTTACGACTGGAAGTGTCTCAAAAGAGGAATGTCATATATATATATATATATATATATATATATATATATATATATATATATATATATATATATATATATATATATATATATATATATATATATATATATATATATATATATATATATATATATATATATATATATATATATATATATATATATATATATATATATATATATATATATATATATATATATATATATATATATATATATATATATGTGTGTGTGTGTCACTGTTTGATCTGGTGCAGTCTCTGACGAGACAGCCAGACGTTACCCTACGGAACGAGCTCAGAGCTCATTATTTCCGATCTTCGGATAAGCCTGAGACCAGGCATACACCACACACCACACACCGGGACAACAAGGTCATAACTCCTCGATTTACATCCCGTACCTACTCACTGCTAGGTGAACAGGGGCTACACGGCCGGGGAATCGAACCCCGGTCCTCTGGTTTGTGAAGCCAGCGCTCTAACCACTGAGCTACCGTGTGTGTGTGTGTGTGTGTGTGTGTGTGTGTGTGTGTGTGTAAACTCTACAAATCGTAAATTATTCAACTTACTGTAAGGCTGTCTTACATGTGGACGAAAATCAAATCCAATTGACACTTCAAATTGACCAGAATATAATTTTGGGATGTCATTTACAAGCTCTATGACTTTACAGTATCAAAATACTATGTAACAATGTATGTCACTGCAAATGATATTTCCTTTTTATCATGAACAAAAATCACATAATAGGTATTTTTTATCCGACAGATTAAATAGTGGCTATAATTATAATGTTATACTTTCAAACACATATAAAAAAAATCCAGCACTTTATACTACAACAATATTTTTATAAATAGGATGAACACAAAATTATTGTTTATTATTCCATTTGTAAATATGTTGATATCTTATAATTTTAACCCTGTTGTCTCTGCACAATAACAAACCTGGCGGGAAGTAAAGGGTGCTCAGTGCCACTGGTGTGTTTCATAATTCTTTACGATCACTCATGGGCATGGATGAGGTACGTGTTCATGATTTTCTCAGAGGTGGTAGGGGTTTGAGTAACGAGTATGAATGTCCTGTGGTGTGTGGGTGTTGACGAGTGGCGAAGTAGGGCCGAGTATGGACCTTCACGCGGTCCATACTCGGCTCGTCTCACTGTGGGAGTACATGTACATAATTGAAATTTTCGGTAAACCTCCAGAGTTTCACCACCTTGTCCTTTCTGGACGAAACAAATTTTTTCTGGTAGATTTTGGCTGCTTTTAATTAAAATACCACTTGTTTTTGGCGCAAATCAACGATTTTTTTTCTTTTTTTTTTTACAGCCCCGAAACATATTATGATTTGCATAAAAAACAACAACTGATAAATAAATTAAAAACAAGCCGAAATCTACCAGAAAAAAATTTGTTTCGTCCAGAAAAGAACCTTATTTAATTAATCTAACCTAAGCTAACTAAACCTAAACTGCACCTAGTATATAAGGGGTTCAAATTACTCGTAATGAGGAGCTCTATCTCTTGAGGTGGGTAAAAAACACGTAGCTGATTGTGGTGAAACTCTGGAGTAATACCAAATTTTCATTTAGATTTTGGTGTGTTTTAAATTGGTCTGGGGATGTTTTTTTTTTCTTTTTTCTTGTACTAGTCTCTATTTCTTCTTTTTTGGTATTATTGGAGAAAGCAGTCACACCACCGAAATGTTGCATCTCTTTCTACCTTTTATCGCTATTTCCATGCTAACTGCTCTTCTGATCTTGCTAACTGCATGCCTCCCCTCCTCCTGCGGCCTCGCTGCGCAAGGCTTTCTTCTTCCTCTCACCCCTATTCTGTCCAACCTTCTAATTCAAGAGTTAACCAGTA
Source organism: Portunus trituberculatus (assembly GCF_017591435.1). Classification (NCBI taxonomy): domain Eukaryota; kingdom Metazoa; phylum Arthropoda; class Malacostraca; order Decapoda; family Portunidae; genus Portunus; species Portunus trituberculatus. The sequence goes on along the minus strand of NC_059301.1, from coordinate 23,054,291 downwards.
CTCTCAATCATTCATACCTTTCACTGGTAAACTCTGGAACTCCCTGCCTGCTTCTGTATTTCCATCTTCCTACGACTTAACTTCTTTTAAGACAGAGGTGTCAAGACATTTGTCCCTGGCTTTTGGACGACTCTTTCGGACCTTTTAGGGAACCTGCAGTTCCAGTGGGCCTCTTTTTTTCCTAACATTTTGTTGCCCTTGGCAACAAAAAAAAAAAGATCTTGATACGAAAAGGGAGTCCACAACTGAAAAGTAGAGATTTTTCTAAGACACTTTTCTTCTATACAAACTACTCACATAGTGTCAGTGCTAATAAATAAGTTTTGCATAGAACACGAAAATCCTTACATTAAGTAAGGGCACTACCATAGCGTAGATATCCCATCATCTACTTCTCAGCTGGCGCGGTTGGGGGTTGGCAGTGGTTGCCAGATCTCAACCAGGGCAACCCCAAACCCACACAGGTGAAGGGATGTTTATACTATGGTAGTGCCTAAGTTAGGTTTGATTTAATTAAGGGTCAGGTATAGTAAGAATGCATTAATGGCTTTATATGAGTGGAACACGAAAATATCTGCATACAGGGGGAAATTCCGTACCTACATCTGGGGAATTTTTTCCAACGGTGAGGAATGCTCATTTCCTGTTCTAGGCATCAAAATAAAATCATTGATGCATTCATTATTATTTAATGTTAGACTGATGTCTTTCCCCATTTTTATCTCTTGGTGAATTTGACACTTTAACATTCACACCAAGCCTAATGATTTGTAGTTGGTCGTAATTGTTTGATTATTATTATTCATGTAATGTGCTTCTCAGCCAATTGATTGCAATGTGCTGTATTCAGACTGTAATCTCACTATTCCGTATTCTGATACCTTTTAGCGTTTTCAGTAATGTCCTACAACCTTTCAATAATAGTTCAAATAGTTATTTATGTTGCATCTACTCATAAACTATTACTTACCATCCTGGCATGTCAAGTACTGCCAAGTGGACATAGTTGGCGTGGCAGATGAGTAGACCAGATGAGATTGTTGATGATACATGTCAGACATTAGGTTAATGTGAGGACTGCAAATAATAGTATGAAGAGTGGATGATATAAGAGGGATGAAGTAATGATAGGTTTAATTGGAAAGTAATTATGAAAAGAAAGGTTTGCCTTCATTTGATCCATTTTGTTGATAAGGTCAGGTACTATAGGATAGAGGTTGAGTTGAATGATTGATTTACTGATATTTTGGAGGCTGGTAATATTTGTTGCTTATAATCTTTATTCCAGATTTCTAATTGATATTCTAAATATGTATATTTGTTTCATCTTATTCTTATGTATTAATTTTATTGCTACAGAACTGCCTTCAGATTTCATGAAATCTTATGGAAGAACATAAAGGAATGATACTGCTGTTTCACATGGAATGACTCATGCTCTTTTATCAGAAGCCTTTCTGTCTGCATCCAGGATATTACAGAGGTAATTGTCTCAGGTACACTGGTACAGATTCTGCAAACATGCTCTTACCTTAGATAAGAAATCCTTAGCCTGTGTTTCATTGATTTTTCAAAGAGGAAAATGTGATTCACAAAGTGAAATACTCCTTCATCTCTGTACTTTACTTTAGTCCATTTTCCTTCTAATAACTAGTAGCTTTTTTGGTATCTCTGTCCTTGATCCTTATAATACTTATAGCAATGATAAAGTCTTTCCACTCATTCTTCTAGTTAACACCTTGTTGCCAGACTTTAGTTGCAATTATGAACATTCAGCTGCCTCTTTATGGAAATATTCCTGTATTATCTATATTTAACTTCCTCTTAGTTATAATTTATGCATTGTGGTGCTAGGTATTAGGATGATAGTGCTGATGATTAGGGTGGTAGTGCTGGAGATTTTTTTTATAGTTTCTGAATTAGTGATTTGTTTTACTTGTATCAGGGTATTGTGTTATGGATTGACTTCTACCTTTCCCAACTTGCCATTACGTGGCTTCTGTGATGTGCCACCCAAGACCCGAAAGATGGTACGTGTCCTCAATGTGGCTGAAAAGAATGATGCAGCCAAGAACATTGCTGAGATCTTGTCCCGTGGACACCTCACGCGAGTAAGGAAACTATTACTGTTTCTTAATTTCCTCTGATAAGATAATCCCACATTTTTTACTATCACTAATCCTAACAAGATCAGTGATAGAAGCTCTGTGTGTGATAAGATAATCCCATCAGTTTTATTTTACTATGCACTAATGAAACCTAACAAGATCAGTGATAGAAGCTAACAAGATGTTTAATTGTGTGAAACTATATGTAAGTCTTTTTTGTTATGGGAAATTTTTTTTATCAGTTTTATCTATAATGATCTGATTGCATCTTAGGAAAATGAAACAAGATGATTAGATATTAAATGTATATACTCCTGTCAAAATAATTGTGTTACTACTGCACAACTGCATTTTCTTAGTAGGTTTTTCTAGTAACAAGATGTTTAATTGTTATGATCACTTAAATTTTGAAAGGTTCCTCTCTATCACTATGTAAGTCTTTTCTCACTAGATTGGTGACAAAGAATACCTGCATAGTCTAAGCAATGATTATTTTCTAATGAGTTTCACAATAATAGATTCACTCAGTACATACTTTCTGGATAAATAATTTGTGAGCCAGAATAATGTGAAGCAGCCATCTTAGCAGAGTTAGTGTCTGTCATAGGGCACTAAGATAGGACAGATGAGTGTCTGCAAATGGATTAATCCATTTTACATTGATTCCTATAGGGAAAATAGTTTCATTTTCAGACATTTTAGGTTTTGAATAGCATTCAAGAACAAATTCAGTTTGACAACCAAGATTTCACTTTACTACATTTGTTTTATGTATGAAAAGGTCTAGTAAAAAAAATTACTTTTATACAAAAGAATGAAAGCGGAATGATAATTTTTCTGTATAATTTTTATTGAACTTCCATACATTTCTGTTGTAGCGTGAGGGGTTCAGCAAATACAACAAGATTTATGAATTTGACCACAACTTAAATGGAAACAATGTGAAAATGGTGATGACCTCTGTCAGTGGCCACTTGTTGAACTATGCATTCTCTGGTGCATATAAGAAGTGGGAAGGGTGCAGCCCCCTGGACCTCTTCAGTGCCCCAGTGTTCAAAGTTTGCCCAGCAGACTCAGAACCCATCAAGGTGATCACTCTTGTTCTTATAATTTTTCTTTTCTTTTCTTTTCTTTTCTTTTCTTTTTTTTTTCTTTTCTTTTCTTCCCATTCTTCATAGTATATAGATAATTATGTACAGTAAATATTTCCATGGTATGGGTACAGCCTGACCACTCACTTGTGTTGGAAGAAGCTACCATCATACCCTCATCTTATTGTAAAAGGTGACTAAAAGGGATGACACAGAGATATCAAGAGCATGCCTGTTGTAAATTGCTCTTAGCCTGATGTGTGAATGCAGGTTGATGTAGATGAATAAACAATAATTGTAATAACTTATCTCCTTCACTGAGTGAGCTCTTAGCTCATCTGTTTATTTATTTATTTATTTATTTATTTGTTTGTTATATTTTTTGTCTCACCAAAGTTTGTTCCATGATGTTTTTGAGAACAAAGAGATCCAGAGAGAAATTGGATGTAAGAGTGAGGATTCCAACATCAAAGAGCATCCCAACTTGCTGCTCCTACCACATAACCCCAATGATCATAAACTTTCTAACAGCGCACGTTGGAGCGAGAGGCAAGGTCTGCATCCAAGCTTATCATCTGGACAGATTGTGATCGAGAAGGAGAGAATATTGGTTTTGAGATCATTGATGTGTGCCAAGCTGTGAAACCATCTCTTCAGGTACAACGGTGAGTCCATTCTAGAGGAAAGACTGAATGCCAAATTTAAAAAAATCACTGATGCTGTATTTTCTGTGCATTTTTAAGGCAGCTGAAAGAGACATAGGGAGAGGATTGGGAAGCTCCTCTGTGTTTTCATTTCTACAGTGAGATTTCTAGATGATGTGTTGATTAAATGTCTACTAATTATAAAGTGATTTCTAAAAATATGAAGACAATTATAACTTTCTACCAGTCATAGATCTTGGTTCAGCATGTGAAGAGATGGATAGAAATCATTAAAAGGATGTATTGCATATCATCTTAGTGGTTTGATTACTGTTGAGGACAGTGAGAAGCTTCTTAAGAAAAGTAAGGCATATTTAAGATTAAGTAAAGATTAAAGTGAACACTCCAATTATTCTTAGAGTATAATGCAATATATGATATGCCATCACTGGTTAACATAGTATGTAGTTAATTATTTAGTGTTTGAAACTAAGGTAAAGGAACAGTAGATCAGGATTTTTCAAAATTAGGGTCAGGATCCAAAACTGGGTTGCAAGCTTCTGTTCAGTGGGTTACCACACTATAAACAGATACATGAACAACAAATCAAAGTTAGCACTTTTTTTTTTTTTTTTTTTTTTTTTTTTTGTGTGTGTGTGTGTGTGTGTGTAATTCACCACGGTCGCCTACTGGTC
>NC_059301.1:23007253-23044753 GCF_017591435.1 Portunus trituberculatus | reverse complement strand
CAGCAGCCCTTTTCTGTTCCCTCCTACTTGCTCTATCCTCATTTTCAATCCAAAGCTGGATGTTGCGCATACGTGCGTAACGACACCACTTGCTCTCGTGCCCACAATCTTGAATCTTCAGAATTTTCTACCATCTGGCTAAGACTTCAATGTCACTCTCTAACTAAATTCATCTGTGCTGTATACCTCTCACCTAATTCCTCTGACTATGTAAAATTCTTTGACTATTTGACTTCCAAGGTGGAGCACATCTTATCTCACTTTCCTTTTGCTGAGATCTCCATTTTAGGGATTTCAATGTTCACCACCAGCTTTGGCTTTCATCTTCTTTCACTGACCAACCTGGTGAACAAACCTTCAACTTTGCTATCCTTCATGACCTAGAGCAGCTAGTGCAGTTCCCTACCCGTATTCCTGACCGCCTTGGAGACACGCCCAACATTCTTGATCTTTTCCTAACCTCCAACCCTTCTGCTTACTCTGTTAAACTTTCCTCTCCGTTGGGCTCCTCCGACCACAATCTAATTTCCGTTACCTGTTCTATCACTCCAGTGCAGCCTCAGGACCCGCCTAAGCGGAGGTGCTTCTGGCATTTTAACTCTGCTAAGTGGGAGGAACTAAGGCAGTACTATTCTGATTTCCTTGGGATGATTATTGTTTTCATGTCAGAGATCCTTCTCTTTGTGCCGAGCGCATAACAGAGGTGATTATCTCTGGCATGGAGCTATACATTCCTCATACTTTCTCTAACCCTAAAGCTAAAAAGCCTTGGTTTAACTCTGCTTGTTCTCGTGCTGTCAATGATAGAGAGGCGGCTCACAAACGGTTCCGTAGCCATCCAACTGCTGAAACTCATGCCCTATATATTTCTGCCCGTAATCATGCCAAATCTATTCTCCAACTTACTAAAAACTCTTTCATCAATAGAAAATGTCAAAGTCTTTCCAATTCTAACTCCTCTCGAGATTTCTGGCATCTAGCCAATAATATCTCTAACAACTTTACTTCTTCGTCTTTCCCTCCTTTACTTCATCCAGATGGCTCTACAGCTGTCTCTTCTTTTCTAAAGCTGAACTCTTCGCTCAAACCTTTGCTACCAACTCAACTTTGGATGATTCTGGGCATATTCCTCCTACTCCTCCACCCTCTGACTACTTCATCCCTAAAATTAAAATTCTTTATAAAGACGTTTTCCTGGCCCTCTCTGGCCTTGATTCTCGGAAGGCTTACGGTCCGGATGGAGTCCCTCCTGTTGTTCTCAAAACTGTGCTTCCGAACTCGCTCACTGCCTGGTCAAACTCTTTCATCTGTGTCTCTCTACTTCTATTTATCCTTCTTGCTGGAAGTTTGCTCACATTCAACCTGTCCCTAAAAAGGTGACCACTCCAATCCTTCTAACTACCGCCCTATAGCTTTGATTTCCTGCCTTTCTAAAGCCTTTGAGTCTATCCTTAATAGGAAGATAATGAGGCATCTATCAGCTCACAACCTTCTCTCTGATTGCCAGTATGGTTTCCGTAAAGGCAGATCTACTGGTGATCTTCTTACTTTCCTAACTGAATCTTGGTCATCCTCTTTTAGGGACTTCGGTGAAACCTTTGCTGTCGGCCTTGACATATCGAAAGCCTTCGATAGAGTCTGGCACAAATCTTTAATTTCTAAACTACCCTCCTACGGATTCTATCCTTCTCTCTGTACCTTCATCTCCAGTTTCCTTTCCGATCGTTCTATTGCTGCTGTAGTAGACGGTCACTGTTCTTCCCTAAAACTATCAACAGTGGTGTTCCACAGGGTTCTGTCCTATCACCCACTCTCTTTCTATTATTCATCAATGATCTCCTAAATCTGACTCAATGCCCTATCCACTCCTATGCTGATGATACCACCTTGCATTATTCAACAGCGTTCAACAGACGCCCAACCCAACAACAATTAAATGACTCAAGGCGAGATGCTATAGGACGCCTAACTTCTGATCTTTCACTTGTTTCTGATTGGGGCAGAGAAAACCTGGTTTTGTTCAATGCCTCAAAACTCAATTTCTACAACTATCTACTCGACATAACCTTCCAGACAACTATCCTCTCTTCTTCAATAACACTCAACTTCCCTCTCCTCTACATTAAACACACTCGGTCTATCCTTCACTAAAAATCTAAACTGGAAATTTCACATCTCTACTCTTGCTAAATCAGCTTCCAAGAAGTTAGGTGTCCTGTGGCGTCTTCGTCCATTTTCTCTCCCTCCCAGCTGCTTGCTCTGTACAGGGCCTTATCCGCCCGTGTATGGAGTATGGCTCTCATGTCTGGGGGGGATCCACACACACAGCTTTACTAAACAAGGTGGAATCTAAAGCTTTTCGTCTTATCAACTCTTCTCCTCTAACTGACTGTCTTGATTCTTTAAGTCACCGCCGCAATGTTGCATCTTTATCTGTCTTCTACCGCTGTTTTCATGCTGTCTGCTCTTCTGAACTTGCTAACTGCATGCCTTCCCCTCCTGCGGCCTCGCTGCACAAGACTCTCTACTTCTTCTCATCCCTATTCTGTCCATCTTCCTAATGCAAGAGTTAACCAGTATCTTCACTCCTTCATTCCCTACACTGGTAAACTCTGGAACTCTCTACCTGTGTCTGTATTTCCACCTGCCTATGACTTAAACTCTTTCAAAAGAGGAGTGTCAAGACACCTCTTACGTTAACTGGACCCTCCTTTTAGATTTTTTTGTTTTTTCCTCTTAACAGGGCCTGGCAACCAGCGGGATTTTTTTTTTCCAACACTTTGTTTTCCCTTGGCCAGTGCCCTTGTAAAAAAAAAAAAAAAAAAAAATTCTGCCGTGTAACAAAAAAAATTTTTTTTAATAAAAGTGTTGATTAGAAACCATAGTTCTTATTTTGACTAAAAATTGGCGCTAGACAAAAACGATGCGTTCCGTCTGATTCAAGATGACGGAAAGAGTTGACAGAAGAGTAAAAAGATGACGGAAATCGCCTGAGACAACAGAAAAAGTGCTAGTGTGACGCCGCCTTTAGTTGCAGTGAGTAGATTCGACTTACATGACATTAGTGTGAAAAGGAATTATGGGAATAATTATACATGATTTTATTTTATAATTTGAAATACTGTATATGGATGTATTCTGAAATAATTCTTGAATATATTTTCTATGACATACATTTTTATCAGAAAACTAGGAATACTTTCCACATTCTTATAATCTATCAGTATTGGTACTTCCAATAGCTTGCTTCCTTCAGAAATATCTCCAAGACAGTAGTCATGGCAGGACAGCCTTCACTGTGGCTATCTTCTTGTGGGAAATCAGTTGCTTCTAAAAAGAAGAGAGAAATACAGATGAAGTCCATTGAGTGTAATCTGTTTTGAGCTTTTAAAATGTTAAGACCAGTTATTTTTAATTGTAAGTTTTTGGTTTGTTACAAAACTGTTGAACTTATGCATAACATATATTGTATTCTGTATTATATGTATCTTGCCAGGATTTGCAACCAATGTCCTTGAGAGAGGCCCTAATCCCCGGCAGGGCAAAAAGACTGACCAAGCTCATCCTCCCATCCACCCAACCAAGTACACATCTAGCTTGTCTGGGGCTGAGAAGGCTGTCTATGAGTTGGTGGTACGACATTTCCTGGCTTGCCTCAGTGATGATGCTCGTGGCATGGAAACTATAGTGGACATGGTCATGGCTGGGGAAGGGGTGAGTTTCTTATACTGTGGGATCTGAAGGGCAGTATTTTTAGGTGTAAGGTGTTAAGATTCCTATAGTTTCAAGTGGTATGCTACTTCAGGAGGTGAAATGTTTCAAGTATTTAGGATCTCATGCTGCTTTTAATTGAATGGTAAATATAGATATGAAATTTAGAATGGATTAAGCTTGAAAGATATTGGGAGGAATGAAGAGAATGAGATGAAGCTTGGAACTAGAGACAGAAAATGGAATGAAGATGAGGTGTCTTGAGGAACATTAGTGGAATAATTCAGAATAACACATATAGATAGAAACGAAAAGTCATGAAAGAGAATTGTTGCTCAATTAGAGTTGGAGAGTTCAGTTACACAGAATATTGGGGTGATTTGGTTATGTAGAGAAGAAGGAAGAAAAGTATATGATGAAAATTGTTGGGTCAGATATCTCATGCTCTTTTTAAACACTTACAGTTCCATGCTAATGGACTTGTCATCCTGGAGAGGAACTACTTGGAAGTTTATCCATATGAAAATTGGAGTGGTAAAGTGATAGCTCATTATGAGCAGGGACAAACTTTCCAGCCCACTACTCTTGAGATGGTCAGTGGTGAGACAAGTGCTCCTCCATACTTGACTGAAGCAGATCTCATTGCCCTAATGGAGAAGCATGGCATAGGTGAGTAATTAATTATATTTGGAGGTGAATAAGATGTAGAGTATTGGATTATTTTTTCATTAGTTTTGGACCCTTGATTTGGGAATTTAACATTAGATTTCAATATTGAGTATAAATTGAATAGAACAGAGAGGAAAATTATTTCTAAACATATAATTTCCTGATTATGTCTTACATAATGCATTGGTGGCCTTCATAAGTAAATATGATGAGACTGGTTATTCAACAATTACTGGACACATATCTAAATGAAATACAGTAGTACCTCAAGACACGAGTTTAATTCAATTTGTGATGGAGCTTGTATCTCAAAACAATTTTCCCCTTAGAAATGCATTGAAATGCCATTAATCCATTCCAATCTCCCCTAAAAGAGCACCCCAATTTTTTTGTGTTTTTAAGTAAGAAAAAGGCATTTATAAATAATAATTAGTGTATGAAAATATAATACAGCACAACAAAAGAGAGTATAGATAGATAAACTAGTTTTGAAAAAAGTATACTTATCTCGGAGGGGGTGTATTTCATGGGACGCAACCCCGCCGCATCTTGCCTCCCCCTCCCCCGCACTTGGAACTGTCAATCAGCTAGAGCAGTGGTTTCCAACCTGTGGTATGCATACCACTAGTGGTATGTGAAGGCCTTCCAGGTGGTACGTGAGGACTTTTGGGATCATATGTGATTTTTAGTTAAATTAAATAAATTTCTCAGAAAAATTATTGTAACCTTACACAGTATAATCTGGCATTGATCAGCTGGTGAAAAGAAACAGATGCACCCCTCGCATGAAACTGAGTTATGCTCCTTTTTGTAAGTTCATTTGTGTTCTATTTTTTAATAAATTGATATTTGCTAGAATTGAGCCTTTCTGGAACCAGGTGGTACGCAGTGACTGTACGGGACCCTCAAGTGGTACTCGCTCAGGAAAAGGTTGGGAACCACTGAGCTAGAGTGTACAAATATAGCCACCCACAGGAGATTGGTTGCTCTAATAATTGCAGAAGAGCTCATTGACAACCCTGTAAACATTATTCAAAGAATAAATGAAGTTTTAAGTAGGTGAGAGAGAGAGAGAGAATAGGAGGCCCCAGAGGTTTGTTTACATTGTTGTCCTCTCCCTCCGTAACTGCCCTTTTGAGCAGTTATGTACACATGTATTCTTTTATCATGCATAAAAAATATATGAAATACAGTAAGCCTCCGCACTTAGTGAATCTCAGCTTGGTGAAATTCACTTTTGGTGGTAGGGTGGCCATGGACCACCAAGTGCACGCTTAGTGATTTGAATTCAAACTTGGCGGCTGCACGGCGAACCACGCTGCTCCCTGGTGACCTCAGACCTCTCTTTAAACCTATCAGAACACAGTGTGAGAGTCTCCTTCAGCCATTTTGTTTGTGCTACCCTCTGTTCTGCTAGTGTGGGAACAAATTCTGGCAGTTTACTGTCAACATGGCCTCTACCAGGGCAACAGGTGGTACTGTTGGGGGTAAGGACAATGGTGGTGGCAGCAAGGACGAAAGTGGGCGAGGGAAACGGGTGGAAAAACAGGAGTTACAGCCTTTATATCATGTCTTATTAGCTTTATTTATTGTTTATTGGTCTGTTTTGTACATGTGTTTTGATATGTGAAGGCAAAAGATTTTATTTCAGATGGTATTTTAGGGATCAAAAGAGGGACTTTGGCAATGACCAAAGACTGACTGAAGCATTTTTTAGGCAATTTATATGGTATAAAGAACTTGCACTTGGCGAAATTCGCATTTGGCGGTAGTTTCACCAGACTAATTAATTCGCCAAGTGCATGGGCTTACTGTAAAAGCAAAAGTTTGTGTAGTATTCTTATCTAGGAGACAGATGTTTTCAGCTGATGGTGGTGAATGATGGAAGAGGAGGGAGGGAGAAAGTGATGCAGGTGCCATTCTCATGTAAATGTTAAACGGAAATTAAAACTGCACTTCCTTTAAACATAAAGAAAGGTAATTAAATAGTGTGAAAATGATGAAAGAACAATCACAATGCAGGAGATCCGTGGGAAACACGTAGATACAGGCAAACCCCGCATAACGAATGGGTTAGGTTCCCAAAAAAGTGTTTATTATGCAAAAATTTGTTGTACGGAGTCGTAGGATGAGTAAAAAATAAAATAAAATAAAATAAGAAATCTGAACGCGTCGAATTCGGACGCAGCAGTAGATGGTGGTGGTGGTGATTCGGCGGTGTTTTTAAACTTGGCCAAAATTTCCCCAATAAAAATTTTGTTATAGCAGTGTTTGGTGTTTGTTATGTGATTTAAGGGTAATAAAACTAAACATTTATTGTGGCAAAAATTTGTTGTGTAAATGTTCGTTATGTGGGGTTTGCCTGTACTAGCTCAGCTGAGGTTGGACCAATGCGCCAACTAGCAGCAGCACCCCAAAGCATGATTCGTATTTAAAAATTTGTCTCGTATCTCAAAACAAAATAATGGACCAAATCATCACTTGTACTATCTTGAAAAACTCATATCTCAAGTAGCTTGTATCTCAAGGTATTACTATATTGTGCTTATATGTAAGTTGGATTGTGTATTAGTAACTTAGTTATATTTTGCATTTTGTCCTCTGCCAGGCACTGATGCCACACATGCTGAACACATTGAGAAGATCAAACAGCGAAACTATGCGGGTTTGGAGAACAACCACTTCCTGCCTGGCAAGATTGGTTTAGGCCTGGTGGAAGGCTATGATGACATGGGCTTCCAAATGTCAAAACCCAATCTTAGGGCACAGTTGGAGTCAGATCTCAAGGAGTAAGAAGTTATTCAGATTACTATGGAAATTTTGTGGGTGAAGTACCTTTAAAGGCTTTGTAGATTTGCTAAGTGTCCTTGGCAGACTTGCTGATCATCCATGTCAGCAGTGGGATTGCTGGCTGAACACAACTGTCTCATGTAATTTCACATTTTTCCTCCAAAATGTTAATAACATCTACTATGGATTGCAAACAAACATACCTCATGCCTTTTTATACATGGTTCATTATGTAATTCATGATGTTCCATCACCACCATCCATTTGCACATTCATTTCCTTTGGGTAATTACTCAATGTTATCCTTCCTTTTTTATATAATGACTGGACAATCCATGGGAAAAAAATCTGAAGAAATACAAAGACTTTGGTAAAATGAAACTTCCTGCTAGTGAATGGCAATGTCTGTGTCTCTTATCCACTTCCCTCAACTGTGGTTCCCAGAATATGTGAGGGAACTAAGGATCCCCAAGATGTCCTGCGGCGACAGATTGAGCAGTACCGCAGTATATTTGAAGAAGCGATGCCTCAGGTACTAGTACTAGTACTAGTAAGATTTATCGTATTTATGTATGCTTATCTTCTTTATGGGTACATAGCAATTTTAGATAAGTCATAGATTCTTTCATATACTATAGTAAATTTCATTCATTGTAGAAGCAGATTTAAGTGAATTACTTGCTTTGCATTCTTGGTTAGAAATAGTTATAATAATAATGATAATAATTATAATAGTAATGATAATAATAATAATAATGATAATTGTAATAAATCTATCTGATTTTGGTCATATATTTGTGCATGTGTGTTGAAAGATTACTTTGTTATGATTCATAGAATAAATTTTTTTGTCATGTTAGGCACTCAAGATTGATGCTGCCATGGCCAAATATTTGGAGGAAATGCCTCAAGCCATTCCTGAGAATGTGACCATTCCTGACATGCCTCAGTTCTCTAATGTGAGTTTTCTTCATGTTTTTAAAAATGCTTTCATATATAAAAAGTTTTATATACTTAAAAATGCCCTTTGACAAAACAAGTAGATGTGACACCTGCCAAAACAATTACCTACACCCAGTGAAGTTTTGTACTGGATCAGGGGATGCTGCGAACTTTCCAGTGACCCACCTGTGGCCCCCCTATGTCTTGCAGCACAAGGGGACAATTACAGCCTACCTTCATACAACTTTACATTTACTAAAAAAAAAAAAAAAAAAAAAAAAAATATATATATATATATATATATATATATATATATATATATATATATATATATATATATATATATATATATATAGAGAGAGAGAGAGAGAGAGAGAGAGAGAGAGAGAGAGAGAGATGACATCGTCCCTGTCTGGGAAGGGTACACAATTGATCCTAAAGTACCTTGACACCTCCATTAATTTTTTCCATTAACTTTTGTAACATTCACAGCCTTACATTTAATCTTAAATCTGTGGAATGCCTCACCTCTCCTTTATTAAACTTCATCTTCTTTTTCACACTGAAAGGCAGTTGTATGAAAACTGAAATAACCTCTTCTCTGTTCCTTACTGCTTTCTGTAACCTTATTTTCCATCCATCTAATCTTGGGTCTTCCTCTCCTCCTTCTTTGCTCTTCCATATCTAGGACTCTCCTCTCATCACTTGCTCCATCCCTTATCTTTATGTGCCTGTATCATCCAAGCCTTGTGTCCTGTATCTTCTGAGATCCCTCCTGCCTTCACTGTTCCTCTGATCCATGTATTACTGATTGTCTTTCCTTTTCACCACTCACATCCAGTGCAACATCTATGTTTCTGTTACTTACGTCCTCTTCTCATTTATACTTCCATTACAGTTAATGCTTTGCTCCATATGTCATCACTGGTCTCACCACAGTTTTTTTAATCTTCTCCCTTTAATTTCTGTGGCATTTTCCTGTCACACAATACCTCTGATACATCCCTCCAGTTCTTCTATCCCACTTGGATCCTTCTAGGTACAGTATTTCTTTATTATTATTGCCATCTACTGTTATGGTAGATCTTGGATACTTGAAAGGATCTACTGTCTTTAGCTTCACTCCATTCAATTTGACACTTTTACCTCTTTTCTGCTCTTTCTGTCATTGCATATATTCTGCCCTTGTTCTACTTATCTTCATCCTTCTGATCTCCAGTGGTAACCTCCATTCATCCAGTATTTGCTCTATCCTTTCTTGAGACTCACCCACTAAAACTTCATCTGCATATATCATGTTTCATGGTGTCCTTACTTGTATGTCCTCAGTCAGCATGTCCATCACAATGTTGAAGAGAAGGGACTTGCCCCAATTCCTTTCCAAAGCTGTCTGTCATGCGTGTTCCACTCTTCACCAGTGTTTTGATTCTCCAATACATTTTTTGTTGTAGGTCTGTAAATGCCCTGCCTGCGGCTCTGATATGGTGCTGAGGGAGCGACAAACAGGTGGTTTCTTCATTAGTTGCCAAGGCTTCCCTCACTGTCGTATGGCTATCTGGCTCCCCAGTGATGTCAAAGGTGTGACAGTGCTGCAGGATACATGTACACAGGTATGTGGTTTTATAAATCTTTCTTAAAAAAAAAAAAAATTGTCCCCATGTTCAAATACTTGCCTTGGCTAGTGTAACTCAGAGATAAGAGAGGCCCTCACTTTTCACAGCTCTTATAAATTGGTTGCTTGTTTTAGTCAGAGAAGTTTTTCAGGTGATCAACAGCATGTTTCTTTTATGGTGATTATATTCCATTTGACATCTTTTTTTTTTTTTTTTTTAGTGCCAGGGATCACCCAAAAAGCTTGAGTTTAAGCTTCGTCCCAATACCTATGTTTGGTCTTTACGCAATCCCTGCATTACCTGTATTGGAGGATGTGATGAGGAGCTTTATGACCTACTCCAGTTCAAGTCTTTGAAGAGTTGCCGTCCAGCCAACACAGGTAAGGCTTCACACTGGGAGGAGCATGTTTTTACAACTGGTCCCTAAGTCTAATCTTGCTTGTGTGATCATACTGGTTACACTCTCTCATTATTAGGAACTGCATATAGTGTGTATGTGTAGAGAGAATAGTAAGAATAATGAAAAAGAATTAGGTAATATGTAGCGTTGTGTGCTGCTTGGAAACTTGGTCTAGATCAGGGGTTCTCACATTTTTTAACTCATCAACCCCCAAATGAAGTTTCAAAATTTCCATTGATCCCTCATCTTTTAATTTGAGGAAAATGATTTTGATAGGAAAAAAACATGTGCAGTAGTAGTAGTAGTAGTCAAGTACTTATTAGTAGTTTTTTGACTTAAATGATGGTAGCCAGTGTGAAAACATTACAAAATAAAATAAAATGCTGTTTGCCACTCTGAAAAGAAAAAGAACATAGTGTACCCAAAACAATAGCCAATTTAGTTAGAAGGGTTTCTTGATACTTTCCTCTTAAAAGATGTCAAGTTGTAGGAATGGGCAGTAGAGGTGTGAGACAATGAGGATTGGTTGAAGCTAGTGTTACTTAAATTTCTCAAGAATAATTACTGGAAAATAATTGCTTTTAGTTTGAATTCAAGAACTTCTTTATTTTTCCTTATCTAATGTACCTGATTTTCTTCAGATTTTTACAAATTATAATCCAGATTATAGAATTTCCAGATGGAAGCTTCAATGGTGCCTTCGTCCTCAGCAGTAATATTCACCATCTTCTTGGTTATTCATCAATCACCTTTTCAACCCACTGGATATTCATTGACCCCTTTAGTGGTCCCATTGACCCTTGGGGATTGATAATGACTACTTTGAGAACCACTTCTCTAGATGGTAGCAGCCTCTCAGCCAACCACTGAGCCACCTAGGCCATCCCAGTCTCCTAGCCAGCCCCTCATCTCCCTTATACCCCGCCACCCACCAATAACTTTCTTCTGTATTAGGATGATTATTATTATGGTCAGCATTATTATTATTATTGTTATTATTATTATTATTATTATTATTATTTTTATTTTATTATTATTATTATTATTATTATTATAATTATGATTATTATTATTTTTATTGTTATTATAATCATGATTGATAGTATTGGTAGTAGTAGTGGTTTATGTTACTGATATAGTTTTGATTGTGGTGTAATGCAGTAATAAAACCTTTGGTAAGAGTTTTTTTTTTTTTTTTTTTTTTTTTTTTGCCAACAATGTTTCAGTAACCTAACCCTGTCATTAAGTGAGGACCCTCTGTATATGATAAAGAAGTCTTTTCAATTATTACATAAATCAAAGGATATCTCATCTATAGAATATGTCATTTGCTGTTGATTTAAAAAAAAACTAATGAAATGCATTTTAACTTAATTTCCACTTATTTTCAGGTGGTCAAGTTATGGTAGGAGCTGCTGGCAACACAAGAGGCCAACCAGGGCATGGCAGAGGTAGATCAGGACATGGCACTGGAGGAGGCAGGCCAAGGCCAGGCAGTGGTGGAGGCAGGCCAGGGCCAGACAGTTGGGGAGGCAGGCCAGGCCCAGGCAGTGGTGGAGGCAGGCCAGGGCCAGGCAGTGGTGGAGGCAGGCCAGGGCCAGGCAGTGGTGGAGGCAGGCCAGCGCCAGGTAGTGGTAGAGGATCTGGACCTGGTAGGGGTGGAAATAGAACATCAGGGTGTTCAGATATCAGTAATTACTTCTCTAATACTCCATCATCCACCAGTAACCAACAGAGGACAAATTCAGATAATTTTAGAGGTAGCTTGCCTAACAGCACCTCCAGTCAGAGCCAGGCTTCAGGAACAAGCAGAGGTACTAGCTCTTTTAGTTCTTCTCAGAGAAGCTCAGGTTATGGTTCCTCTTGGAGCACATCAGGCAGTGGCAGACATATGGACCAGGAGAACAAGATTGTGTGTTCATGCAATAAAGAAGCAATTCTCTTAACAGCAAAGAATGGTCCCAACACAGGTGAGGCCCATGTACAGTACACTGTTCATCATATCTTATGATTTCAAAGTATTCTGCTTGACTTCTGAAAGATTAATATTGAGGTGTTTGTTTACATGAACTGTATAACAGAATGTATTTGTATTAAAGATTTCAATTATTTATAAATGTTCCTGTTGAAAACTATATCAAATACTTCAGATAGTTGCATGTTAAGTTAAGATGAAGAACTCATATGTTACACAGTATTAATTTGTATACCTCTTTTTCACACTGCAGGGAGACCTTTCTATCGTTGTGCCGACTTCCAGAATAGTTGTAACCTTTTCCTGTGGGCAGATGATGATAACAGTATAAGGAGAGAGAGAGACAAAGATACAGGAAGAGGATGGAATCAAACAGGCCAGTCTTCAACAAGAACTACAAGTAAAAACTAATTTTACGTGAACCTTTCATCTTTTATACTGTTGTGGTCTTATTCCATTTTTTCACATCAGAGAGAGAGAGAGAGAGAGAGATGAATTTTTGTCTTTGGATGGAATATTGAAAAATGAGATACATATATATATATATATATATATATATATATATATATATATATATATATATATATATATATATATATATATATATATATATATATAAAATAGATAAAATGAAACATTTATCTATTCTTCTGTTTTGTTTCCATTTTCAGGACCCACGCAGAGTAGTGGGAATGAAGAGGTCTTATGTCAATGTGGAAACCCTGCCAAGCAGTAAGTCACTAGTATTAACATTAACATTTTGCAGTTGTTAACTGTAAAGTAGAAAGTTTGAAATATGCTTACATTATAAAGCTTTAAATTCACAGTTTTCTTTGTTGTAAAACATATTGATGGTTTTTACACAACACATATGCATATATATTGATTGAGTGAGAGTATTTCCATTTCATATCACAGGTTGACAGTGGTGAAGGACACTCCAAACAAGGGCCGTCTGTTCTATGTTTGCAGTAAGGATAGGGGCCAGGAATGTCGATTTTTTCAGTGGGCAGATGAATCATCCTCTAATAGTTACAGAAGAGGAGACACTGCAGAAGGAAACTGGAATGGTGGTAAGTACAACTTCTGAATAAAGGAATTTTTTCTTGATTTGTATATCTTTATTTTTCTTTTCAGATGACACTATATTTTCAAGTGAAACCAGGAGTAACCAGGAGGAGGTAGTAAACTCTTACCAAAACAATAATTACTTTTGATGAGGTCTAAAACACTGGCTCAGGAGGTGCTGTGAGATTATTATTAACCCAGATGTGGCTTCACTGAAAGTTTCCTTCTGTGTCGTACAACACAAGGTGGCAATCACAGCCTGTCCTCAAAGGACGACACTTTTCCTTTACATAAAACTACATGTACCTAATTAAACATACACCCCTCACTTAAAATTCAAATATAACAAATCATACATCTGCCTTTTCTTCATTAACTTATGTAACATTCATGGCCATAGATCCAATTTTCAGTGTGAAACACCACCTCTCCTCAGCTAGAGCTTATTTTCCTCACTGAAGCACAGGTGTCTAAGGCAACTGAATCCCTTTTTTTATTCCTTTTTGCTTTCTCTATTCTCATTTTCATTCCAAAGCTGAATATTTTGTTTATTTGCTGAATGACAACTTGCTCTTGAATATTCTGAGTTTTCCACCATCTGGCTACAAATAGACCTAGAATAGAAGTATAAAAAATCTTTGACATCTTAACAAGAGCTCTAAATGGAGCACATTCTGACTCTTTCCTCCGGTGGAGTATCCATTCTTGGAAACGTCAGTGTTTTGTGATCTTCTCCCTTAGCAGACCATCCTGGTGAACTAGCCTTTAACTTTGTTATCTTCTAACCCAGAGCAAATGGTGCAACACCCTACTATGACCACCTTGGGGATACGCCACATTCAAACAGATATATGAACATTCTTGATTTTTTCCTAACCTATGGCCTTGCTACATACACAAGACTTTCTCTTTTTCTCTCATCCCTATTTTGTCCCCCTCTCTAATGCAAGGGTGAACCAGTATTCTCAATTATTCATCTTTTCCTTTATCAAACTTCCTACCATCTACCTATGACCTGAACTCATTTAAGAAGGAGGTTTCAAAACATTTATCCCATTCTTTGGGCTAGCTCTTTCAGCCCTGTTCAAGGACCTTTTTTTTTTTTTTTTTTTTTTTTTTTTTTTTTTTTTTTCTTCGTCAATTTTCCCTTTACATAAAAACAAACAAACAAACAAACTGAACTCTCGTCCTGCTTCTGTATTTCCTCTTTTCTATGACTTGACCTCTTTCAAAAAGGAAATTTCAGGATACTTTATCTTTTTTTTTTTATATACTATTCTACATGATGTTTTATGGGAATTAGCAATTAGATATCTTTTTATTTATTTATTTATTTATTTATTCTTAAGTATTTATTTATTTTTTCTTAGCAAGAGACAGGGACTGTCCTTGCCATATTGGATACACTAGTACTCTACTGGAGGCTGTAGGATATTTAGACAAGACTGGCTGGCATGGCTGTTAAAGGATAATTTCCCAAGTTTTTTGGTATTTTGATAGTAACCTAACCAACAGTGTATGTGCCCATTGAACTTAATTTGCAAACTAAATGGAAATCTTCATCTTTAGTAGCTCCCAGAAATATTCAGGATACTTTTACTTCACAACCTTGTCTACCCACCACTACAGTAATACTGGTTTCTTTTGTCAGATTTTACTTGGTATTTTTTAGGTAGCAGTGGTTGGAGTGAGGACAAGCGGGGAGTCAAGAGAGGCCCAACTCAGACACAGCAGTCATCAACCAAGCGGAAGTGTGGATTGTGTGGAGGTTTTGGACATGACAGGAGAAATTGCCCCCATAAAGAATAATTTTTTTTTCTATAGTTTTACCCTTTTATATACATATTCCTACACCGTTGCAAACCTACAATTGGACTCTAGTCATGATCTGTGCCCAACATCAGCTGAGCTATCAGAGGAAAGGTGATTTTCAATATGTACATGTTTGTCATGTATTTTCATCATGGTTTTGTACAGGAGATCAAACAGTTATACTTATTCCTATGATGTCTAAAGATACATAGTAGATTAAAATATGCAAACACATACAGGTAAAGTTTATACAAAATTACAATACAATACTAAAGCTGTTAGATGCTTGCCTTGATTGTATTTGCTGTTTCATAAGAATGTTCCTCAGAATCCCTAAATGTGTTCATAACAACACCCATGGATTTGATCTTTCTCATTCATAATTATTATAATTAGATGATGTCTTATATTATCATGAAATCATTTCAGAAAATCAGTTTAGAAAACCAAACTTGACATCAATTGCAAACTTTTATATTTGCAATTCATATGTTTTTCTCATTTCAAATTTCATATATATATATATATATATATATATATATATATATATATATATATATATATATATATATATATATATATATATATACAATAAGTTCTCGTTATACGGTACATATGTGTTCCTGAAAACCTTACCGCAAATCAAAATTACTGTATACTGAACCCATTATAACATGTAATAATAGGGAATGTGTTCCAGCATGTCAAAAGTCACCCCTACAGAAATTAAAATACATGAGAATAGTCATATATATATATATATATATATATATATATATATATATATATATATATATATATATATATATATATATATATATATAAAGATGTAAAGTACTGCACAAAAGAAATAACAGAAAATTTTTATTTACCTTTCACTCGCCATGTATTCTATCAGATGATGTTTCTCCCGAGACTAAGGGACAGTAGGGATTTCAGCCTTTACTCATCTTCTGCTGAGTGGGCAGACTACTTCTCTTGCTTTGCCTTGTCAACTCCAGCAGTGTCTACAGAACATTTTGGGGCCATTATGGGTGCGTCACTGTGCGTCGTGATAATATCCACAAAAAAACACGCATAAGGATTTCACTTGTGTTCATTGGAAAACGCAGGAAGAGACTGATTGTTGTTGTGACATCATCCACGTCACACGTACCGCGCCACCCCGGCTCAGTGCTCATTGACAGCTGACTTTTGGCGGGATGTTCGGGCACTTTGGCCTTACACCTGAAGTTCCCTGTTATTTACATATCGCTTGTGGACACTGGGTTAGCTGGAGTGTTCATCAAACTCTCCACAGTGGTGTAAACAACTAAACATGCCGAACAATTGCTCAGTGTTTGGATCCAATAACACGAAAAGAAAAACAGCAGGTTTAGGCATGACATGAGTGGATACCGTATCTGTGAATTTTTCTTACCGTACATCGAATTGAGGGTAGTAATTTCCAAATACCATAACTGTGAATTTACCGGATAAAGAAGTACCGTATAATGAGGACTTACTGTATATTTTTTTTTCTAGCCATTGATAATTGTGATACTGCTTTTAACTTGGAAGTCATGTTTTGTGTTTTATGAAAAATCTGATTTCTAGCATTTAAGATGGTAAACTTTTATTTACTAAAAAAAATTACTAAAAATCAGCAAATTATCATTATACTTCAAGAGGCAGAGTGACTGGTTAAAAAAATTTTGGCCAGGGGTGTCCTTTCTGCTCTAAGACTAACATGTTTTCTCTGAGCCCTATCAGAGCATTACTGTCTTTTATTTTGTGCTACACATGTGCCTAGTGTATATAGTATGTAATTTATGCAGAATTTATAACTTTTATAAAAACAATCTTAGTTTTATGAAGTTACCTTACCACCTTTAATTTATTCAGGTTATATAAAAGATTTTGCAACTTACATGTATTATCATATGAAGAAGGTTTTAGGATTTATGGTTCTTATTAGATTTATATCATAAGTAAGAAAAATATTTCTCCCACTTGTAAGGGAATAGCTTGGCTGCACACTTTATGGCCAGGTTGGAAGAATATGGTCTGTGTTTCATTTACTAACATTGTAGAAGGGAAGGAAGCATGACCTGATGCCTTGTTTCAGTTGTTTCCTTTCTTAGGGATATCTCAGTGTGATATAAGCATTCAGAAAATATTTTCCCTAAGGATGAGGCACAAAGAAGCGTCTTGCCTTCTAAGTTCACTGTTTGCCACTGGTAACCACATGGTAAGCTTTGATCCTTCAATTTGTGGAGACATTATTTCTGAAAACTCTGTTTTAGAATGGCTGCCAGATACACTATTACATTCAACATAATGTCTTCTTGACTCAAAATGGGACCCTTTCAGGTCAGAGTATAGTCAAGGATTACAAGGAACTATGTCTGGAGAAAAGTAAATCAAGAAACCTAAAGGAATTTGATCCTTGACAAAGAAATTCTGGATCAGATACAAAAAGTACAATCTGGCACAAGGAAGTGGAGCTATGAAAATTTGGCAGCTGGTGGCTGCCTCATGACTGCTCTGGCTCATTCATCACTAAATTCATCAGATTGGCCAAGCTCCCATCTTTATGGACATGGCTTCTTGTGATGTCTGGGTTTTTCTTAGCTGAAGATGCTGCTAAATTATCTTAGTTTGAAAGCAGAATATGATGACACATTTGGTATACATTTGGATGATTTTTGAGGACATTTCATCTAGATTTTTTGTTACTTTGGCAGATACGTATGTATCAATAATGATAAAAAAAGATACTAAATTGCATATGTAAGTAAAATTAACTTTATGATAAAAATTAACCTCAGATTTGTGAAAAGGAAAATCCTTGATTTAGCTTTTTTTTTTTCTCTAATTTTCACATAATTGTATACTGTACTTGAAAAACTAATATATCTATACCTTATACCTCACCCTCTCCAGGAATGACCTCCAAGGAGATGGCCATGGCAGAAGACCCTGCACCTTAGCATTAAATGGTCAAGTCCTGAGTCAAGTAGGGTACCTATGGTCATCTCACTCACTGTCATCAATTAGTCACTCATTGTTATCAATTGCTTGACTTTGCAGTGTGTATTTGGAGCTAAGTTTTCTTCTTCTCTCTTCCATCTTCAACATTGAAATGTGACTATTTTTTCTAGTGATAAGAATCTGCAACAATAACTTTTAAACTTGTTTTTTTTAAGTATGTAGGATTCCATAGAACTTATTTTAATCTCAATTGAAGCTTTTGCAGCAACAGTAACCTATAGTTTCTCATAGTCTAGGCTTAGTTCCCAAATATGTAAATATAGTCATAACAATAATTATAGGTAATTAAGGACATAAACAAAGTATTATCATAAAGTCTTTATTTGCATATAGCCTACAGCATTACAAGGGCACTGGCCAAGGGCAAACAGAGTGTTGGCCTAGGCCCAGATACATACATATTATTTCTTTTTCTGCATGAATTCAGTGAAAGTCATCAGTTTGGCTTTTTTTGAATGTGAGGCCCTCCTCCTCCTTGTTGTATCCTTACCTCTGATCCTTGTGTATGAACCTTCATATTGGGGTGGGCCAGATATTCTAGCCAAATTATTGGTGGAATCTTTCTTCTCATTTTGTTCTTTCCCAGGTGAAGTTTTCAATTCATAGTCTTCAATTATACTATAAAATGACTTGCCTGGCATCTTGGATTGCCTTGGAGGTTTATTCTTTTTCTTTACGTATTTTGGAACTGAAAGTACAATGAAGATTGTTACACTAATTCTATATCTTGTACTCAGTTGATGTGATCTTCCTTTTGGTATAATAATGGACAAGATTTGTTGATTCAATTATGAAAATTTGCACTGTCATATTCTATCTCATGTTGTTATTCTGTTAAGATTATTGAAACAATCAAACAATATATTCAATTAAAGTATAAGAATTGGAGTTAGTAAGTAGTAATTGGATGAAGATATTAATATCTTAATTAATATAATCTTTTGTAAATTCAATTTCCACATATCAGGAATTTATGGCTGTGTGTGTGTGTGTGTGTGTGTGTGTGTGTGTGTGTGTGTGTGTGTGTGTGTGTGTGTGTGTGTGTGTGTGTGTGTGTGTGTGTGTGTGTGTGTGTGTGTGTGTGTGTGCGTGCGTGTGCGTGTGTATATATATATATATATATATATATATATATATATATATATATATATATATATATATATATATATATATATATATATATATACAGTGGAGACTCAATACTCGAACTTAATTAGTTTCAAATGGCTGTCTGAGTATCAAAAAGTTTGACTATCGATAGCTATAAATCAGGTAATTCATTCTAATCTTAGCAAAATCTCAAGTTTATAAAAATTTCAATGTAATTTTTTTTTTTATGATTTTTATTTGTACATACTGTAAGTGAACACTGGTGATAGGTAATGTAGAAGAGGAGGAGAGAAGGGTAGAAAGGAGGGAGGTTGTCAGAGGACGAGTCACCATCTTTGTAACTTTTCTCCAGGTGTGATTCATGTGAACCCACTAGTGGAGAGCTATGGCTCACTAGCACTTGCACTCTCACTAGATTCCTTATTTTCACTAATAATAAGCCTCTTTGGTGCCATTATAAGTTTCTAAATGAAGAACACAGAAGAATGTTTTTTCTCAAGATTGTGGCAGGACTAGGGATGCACATCGGTATACGGTATATTGGAATACCGGTATTTTGCTTTGGTATTGCCAGTAATACCAGTATCAAAATGGGACAATGGCAGTGGCGAGGAGGGAGAGGCCAGATCTTTGTTTAGAACCATGTGTGCGGCTGTTCAATTACTAGATACTTTCATCCACTAATTAAGTCTTTGGTTTTAATGTAAATTATAAATAAAAAACTACAGACAATGCATGGGAATGTTATTCTGATGACCATGGCAGCACAACTGGCAGAGGGGGGGAAGGAGAGGCCAGGAAGCCTCTGTTTACAACCATATGTGTGGACAATCAACTATTAGGTACTTTTTCGCGTATTAAATTGAAGTTTTGCATTCTAATATTGAAAAGTTTGACTATTAAGAAGTTCGAGTTTTGAGTCTCCCCTGTATATTGCGTGGAAGTTAAAAAACACCACAGTCATAATTACAAACCAGAATAATTGGGAACTGCATTAAATATTAAGCTCACCATAGGGTTCCTCTCCATCAAAATGCAGACCTTCAAGTATACTGACTACATTCTCCATACCAACAACTGGAGATGGCAGCTTCTCGGGTGCAAATCTATAAATTAACCAGGGACACAAATGCAGATTAAAAGAATGCCAAAATCTGTAACCATATAACAATTTGGACTACATTAATGATAATTGAACATAAACATTTGAGGAAATTGGAATTTTGATATCAAATCATTCATCTGACCTGAAAATTATATTACCATAAACGGGTACATGGTAGGTTTTCAAGAAAATGCTTATACATAATCTAAATCCTATGGATAATACTGTTTTTAAATTAGCACTAAACATCACATGGAAAATTAAAAATAAAATAACATGATGAATGGTATACCAATTTGACTGACATAAGCTGACCAAGAAATTCCTTTTATAGGAAGACTATATATCTATAAGCCAGACACAGATCCTCCTTAAAGAGATGTAGTCAATACCAAACTTTGTTATAGGGTATATGCAGCATGCCAAAATGGTGTTGAATCTTAATTATTTAGGAGACACATCTGTCTATAAAGAAAAATTCAAAATGTGTCTCATAAAATGAAAAATACACTGCTTTAAGATTTATCTTTCTTCCAACATTGAAGAGGCATATTAATGCAGAAAAAAAATATTTAATGTCATAAAAAGGTGGTCTGCAATTTTTTTTTTTTTTTTTTTTTTTAATGCAGGAGGGGAAACTGGCCAAGGGCAAAAAAAAAAAAACACTGGATTGCCAGTTCCCTTAAAGAGAATAAGAGTTATTCAAAATACAGAAGCAGGCAGGGAGTTCCTCAGTAGAGCAGTTAGCATTAAAATAGTGATAAAAGATAGCAAGAGATGCAACATTCCGGCAGTGAGAAAGAGGCTGAAGACAGTCAGTCAGAGGAGGGGAGTTGATGAGATGAAAAGCTTTTGATTCCACCCTATTTAAGAAAACTGTGAGCGGAACATCCCCAAACATGTGAAGAATACTCCATACAAGAACGGATAAAGGCCCTTGTACATAGTTACCAGTTGGAGGAGCAAGAAAAATTGGCAGAGATGCCACAGGACGCCTAACTTAATAAAAGCTGTTTTAGCAAGAGATGAGATGTGAAATTTCCAGTTTAGAATTATGAGTAAAGTACAGTTCGAGGATATTCAGTGTGGAAAATGGGGACAGTTGAGTGTCACTGAAGAAGAGGGGATAGTTGCCTGAAAGGTTGTGTTGAAATGATAGATAGAGGAATTGAGTTTTTGAGGCATTGAATACTACCAAGTTTTCTCTGCCCCAATCAGAAATCTTAGAAAGATCAGAAGTTAGGTGTTCTGTGGCATCCCTGCTTGATCTATTGACTTCCTGAAGGGTTGGTCATCTCTGAAAAGACGCGGAAAGGTGTAGGGTGGTATCATCAACAAGTAGGAGTGGATAGGGCATTCCATTAATGAATACTGGAAAGAGAATGGGTGACAGGACAGAACCCTCAGGAACAATACCATTAATAGATTTAAAAGAAGAGTAGCCGTCTACCGCAGCTGCAATAGAACGGTCGGAAAGGAAATTTGTGATAAAGTTGCAAAGAGAAGGATAGAAACCGTAGGAAGACAGTTTTCAAATCAAAGCTTTGTGCCAAACTCTTATCAAAAGCTTTTGATATATCTAACGCAACAGCAAAAGATTCACCAAAATCTCTAAAAGAGGATGACCAAGACTCAGAAAGGAAAGCCAGAAGGTCATCTTGACGGAAGCCATACTGGCGATCAGAGAGAAGATTGTGAAGTGACATGTTTGAGAATCTACCTATTGAGGATTGATTTGAAAAGTTTAGACAAGCAAGAGATTAAAGCTAGAGTTAGAGGGATTAGAACAGTCACCCTTTTTAGGAACAGGCTGAATGTAGGCAAACTTCCATCATGAAGGAAAGGTAGAAATCGATAGACATAGTTCAAAGAGTTTGGCCAGGGAAAGTGCAAACTTGGAAGCACAGTTTTGAGAACAATAGGAAGGACCCCATGAGGTCCATAAGTCTTTCGAGTGTTTAGGCCAGAGAGGGCAAGGAAAACATAATTACAAAGAACTTTAACTGAAGGCATGAAATAGTCAGAGGGAGGAGGAGAGGAAGGGACAAGCCCAGAATCATCCAAGGTGGAGTTGTTAGCAAAAGTTTGAGAGAAGAGTTCAGCTTTAGAGACAGATGAGATGGCAGTGGTGCCATCAGGATGAAATAAAGGAGGAAAGATGAAGAAGTAAAGTTATTGGAGATGTTTTTGGCCAGATGCCAGAAGTCTCAAGGGAGTTTGAGTTTGAAAGATTTTGACATTTTCTATTTATGAAGGAGTGTTTGGCAAGTTGAAGAACAGACTTGGCATGATTCCGGGCAGAAATATAAAGTGCATGAGATTCAGGAGATGGAAGGCTCAAGTACCTTTTGTGGGCAACCTCTCTATCATGTATAGCATGAGAACAGGCAGTATTAAAGCAAGGTTTAGAAGGTTTAGGTTAAGAAAAGGAATGAGGAATGTATGCCTCCATGCCAGACACTATCACCTCTGTTATGCATTCAGCACTCAGAGATGGGTCTCTTAACACAGAAACAATAATCATTTCAGGGAAAATCAGCATAATACCTCCTCAGGTCCCCCCAACTGGCAGAGGAAAAATGCCAGAGGCATCTCTGCTTTGGGAGATCCTGAGGAGGGATTGGAGAAATATGATAAGATACAGAAATGAGATTGTGATTGGAGGAGCCCAATGGAAATGATAGGGTAACAGCAAAAGCTGAAGGATTAGAGGTAAGGGAAAGATCAAGAATGTTGGGTGTATCACCAAGACGGTCAGTAATACAAGTAGGGTGTTGCACCAGTTGCTCTAGGTCATGGAGGATAGCAAAGTTGAAGGCTAGTTCACTAGGATGGTCAGTGAAGGGAGGAAAGCCCAAGCTGGTGGTGAACATTGAAATCTCCAAGGATGGAGATCTCCACTAAAGGATAGACAGAATGTGCTCCACTTTGGAAGTTAAATAGTCAAAGAATTTACTATAGTCAGAGGAATTAGGAGAGAGATAGACAGCACAGACAAATTTAGTTAGTGACTATTGAGTCAAAGCCAGATGATGGAAAACTCAGAAGATTCAACAGCGTGTGCATGAGCAAGTTAAAGGCAGTGTCACACTAGCACTTTTTCCGTTGATTAATGCGATTTCCGTCTAGTTTTCAACGTTCCGCATGAACTTATTGCATGAATTTGTCAGACGATAGGGATCGTTTCCGTCTGCAAATTTTCCGCGTTTGTTTACATACCAAGACCAAGACCACAAGACTTGCCGCGTCTCCTCAACCTGCTTCTACGTGCATTGGTTCTACCACTAACCATGAACGCATCCATGCATGCTTTTTGGCTTGTTTAGCTCGTCTAAGTTTCGTAATACACAGTATTACGTTCAGAGCAGCGTATCTTTGCTGCAGCGTGGCCTCCATGTTTGTTTACATTGTCGGTCTGTGTTGGCGGGAAGTGACGACGAAACACCGTTTGTTTGTGACAGGCCGCAGCCAAAATATTGTCGATTATCTGAAAAACGACGAAAAAAGTAGACGGAAAAAGTGCTAGTGTGACACCGCCTTAAGTCATTCTGCACATAGACACAACATCTAGCTTTGGAACAAAAATGAGGAGAAAGTAGGAGGGAACAGAAAAGGGGCTACTGTCAGTTGGCTCAGACAGCTGTGTTTCAGTGAGGAAAAGATGATGAGGTTTAGCAGAGGAGAGGTTGTGTTCTACTGATTGAAAATTAGATTTAAGAGTGCAAATGTTGCAGAAGTTAATGAAGAAAAGTTAAGGGAGGTGTCAAGTCATTTTGCATCACTACCTGAAGAACAGTCCAACCTGAGGACATTTATGGTCCCCTTCTCAGAAGAGGATTCCGAGGCTGGATTAGGAGTTGCTATTTTTAAATTTTGAGTGAAGGAAGTGTGTGTAATAACTTGCATGTAGTTTTGTGAAAAGGAGAGTTGTCTTTAGAGGGTAGGCTGTGACTGCCCCCTTTGAGTTGTGAGACAAAAAGGGAAACACTCAGTGAAATCACCACCCCCTGAACTGATTCGGACCAGAATTGGTCTGGAACAGAACTAGTGCTATTAGACCTTGCTGTAAGTAAATCATCTCTATGGTAGATGTCTACTACCTCCTCCATTTGTGTAAACTATAATGGCAATTTATCATGAAAATAACCATACACTGATAAGTGAAGCATCTATACATATGTTTATTTAAATAAAAAGTTACAGTTGAATTTTCTGTTGTAGCCAGCTATTACCTGGCAAACAGCTGTTGGCATTACTTACTTATTCCTTAGAGCTTTCTCTAAAATTCGGAAACTACCAATTTGACCCCTCATATGTTTCTTCCAGCGAGCCACCACAGCTTTGTCATGTCTTTGTCTTTCTACTTCTGACTTGGGGATCCAATAGGACTTAGTCAGCCTCTGTAATGTTAATTGTTATTTCAGAAGCTTGTCTGCAAAGAAATATTGCAACTGAAAAATCTGCTTATTGACTATTATACAGTATCATAAATAAGCTAAAATTTGAAAAGATTTGTGCCTTCATTGCAAAACACTTTTGAGTTCTTGAATTACATGAGCTAGAATGATCCATTGATACTCAATAACTATCCATTGCTGGACAATGTACCTAATCCATAAAAGAAAAAGGAAAAGAAAAATGGTTTGTCATAGTCTGTATTTCATTCCCTCTTTTTGTATTTAGGTATGTATGCTCTGTATAATCAACTCTGATGGGCTGAATCAGCAGCAACATTCTCACAAATGTATGGCAGAAATATAAAAGTTTGATTCTTCTATAAGAATACAAATAATAGAAAAAGAATGATGACACTCATGCTAGCATCTAGTATTGTTCTTTCTCTCCACATCAAATATCTCCATTTTCTAGTTAAACAATTTCATCAGTTCTTAATGAATCAATTCTTAATTAATTTAATACTTACCACAACACCTTCAGGAGAAATGGGGAAGGACTTTGAGAGGACCTCAGGAGTCCATTGATCTGGATCACTAGAATGCAAGTACTTTAGCTGCTCCTTCATTGAACATGTCAGCAGATTTTCCTCCACTGGGCCATAAGCCTTGAAATATTTATGCTGGATAGTTCTTCTTCGCAAATAATGCTGATATTTCTTTGCATCACTGAAAATAAGAATAATATATATATATATATATATATATATATATATATATATATATATATATATATATATATATATATACTATGTATATTACAAAGCAGACATAAACCAAGATATATGTACTACTATAATGCATAAAACAAAAATCCATATGGTTCTTAACTTACACTTCAATGTGGGCTGCCTCTTGATTAAAGGTATTAAAGGAGGCATCAGTCATGGCCTCAAGCTCATCTGGATTCATTTCCTCAATTTCCTCCTCCCGCAACCCCAATACCTTCACTGTACCCCGGATCCCCCGACCTGTTAAACAGTAACATGTAGTATTTTGTGATAACGCTTCAGTATCATGGAACACTGTTTGGCCACATTCAAGGTGATTCTATTTAAAATGCATTCAATGGGTTGAGAATTGCATGGTAGAGCTAACAAAATACTGATATAATTGATAGTCTACAAGTCATGGATTAAAGTTGTATATTTATTTATCTATCTATCTATCTATCTATCTATCTATCTATCTATCTATCTATATATATATATATATATATATATATATATATATATATATATATATAGAGAGAGAGAGAGAGAGAGAGAGAGAGAGAGAGAGAGAGAGAGAGAGAGAGAGAGAGAGAGAGAGAGAGAGAGAGAGAGAGAGAGAGAGAGAGAGAGAGAGTCCTGGACGGTCTGTGTGCAATGTGGGTCTGTGCACCATGTCCCATGTTAAGTCCCATAACACATAAACAGAGAGTGGAAATGATGAGGCAAAGTTCAAATTTTTCCGCCAATACCTTTCCACTGTTGAGTGTGTACCAGAGAGAACTAGGCGTTAGTCACTGCACCACCTACAGGGAGGCGGTGGCGTAGTGGATAAGGTGGTGAGCGTGGGATCAGGCAGACATCCACGCGTAGGTTCGAATCCCACCATGTACAGCCTTAAACACTTTGCCATTTGTCGAGTGGTTTAAAGTTACCTACATGTCACCATGATACCCAGGTTCTAGGTGGTTACACCCAAGATGAGCTTCGGGGGTGATATGGCCCCTAATATGGGTACCACTATGAATAAAATTGCCTGTGCCACTAATGGTCAGAAGATGAACAGCGCTTCCCATACACTCTTCAAGTGTGCCTACAGGCGCCTTACCATAAAAAAAAAAAAAAAAAAAAAAAAAAAAATCTAACATAGATTGTCAATGAATTCATCATTATTATGCCTGGTTGTCAAGTGGTTGAGGATAAAAATGTCTAGTCTCAGTAAATAAGGAATTGTGTGAGTAACTCGTAAGCCCTACCCATTGGAGGGTAGCGCGTCAACTAGGGTAGGGCATTACTAGGCTATAGTAAAACTAAATTGTACTGGTCCACAAGGTGAGGCCAATAATCTGTGCCATGTTGTCATATCTCTCATTACTTCAAGGAAAATGTAATGACAGTTTTCTATTCAATTTAATGCATGATTTCGCTAAAGAAAAAATAATTAAATAAAAAAAATAAGTGATGGGGGCGGACACGAGATATGATGATCTCTGTAGGTGATTATGCCGTAAGTAAATAAATACAGTAAAGGTGCTGGTTATAAAAGTGAAAATGAGTGGTAATTTACATAATATTTACTAGTATGTCCTCTTGATATATCCAATCTAACATAGTGAGTGATGAGAAGAAACATAAGATGAGGCAACATTTTATTTCAGTTATTTCCCCAAGCTTCACTTATTTATTGAATACCATTAGATGCAGATACTTTTTTCCTTGGTGTGGCTGTACAACACACAGTAAGATGGAGAAGCGTCAGTGTGTACTTCTGTTGTGGTGACCAGAAAGTGAGTCGATTTGCACATGCATGCCTGCCTGGTGACCTGACTCCACCCCTTCCCCAGGGAAAAAATACAAAGCTGGTTTGCAATCTTTTTTTTTTTTTTTCTTTTTTTCTTTTACTCCTTGACAGGCAAGACGAATTACTAACTATTTGATGACAACAATTTTGATAGCATGTGGATAAAAACAAAGACCTTAAGACACATAGCGCAATAACCTGACATAATCTATCACGTAAACCTGCCAGTAGGCGCACTGAGCTGTCCTAACCTTTCTTCACTTACAATCCTCTATGCTGAAAAACTGCAGCTACAAAGGGCAGCATGATATCCGCCATCATAGCAGATAAAATTTTACATTACTGGTAAAACTTTTGTGGTCGTATTCCAGTCTGGAGGTTTCATAGCTGATATTGTCAGCTTAGGGTATCGCAAACTACCTTCTCTACTCACTCTCTCTCTCTCTCTCTCTCTCTCTCTCTCTCTCTCTCTCTCTCTCTCTCTCTCTCTATATATATATATATATATATATATATATATATATATATATATATATATATATATATATATATATATATATAAGCAAAGAATAATAAATGCATAACATAAACAAACAATTAAAAAAATTCAGAAGTACCTGTGTATACTTCAAAGAAATTAAACAAAAAAAGGTCATTAATATGAACTTCCACTTACCTGAGAGAAGAGCAGAGGTTGTGAGGCACCTAGCAAACCCAGAAGTGCAGAACACTCTGCCAACCACACTCAAAGGTAAAGCCATCATATTCTGGTGGATAAGAGAAAGTTCTAGTCAAGTGCATTCTCACAGCAGACTTTCTCACCTATTAGTGACACTACTCAAGGCACAACCAACCTTTTACCTTGTTTACTATTGTTTTCATAATTTTCCAGTAATTTATGTATTTCTTTTTCTATGCAAGAGGGAAACCAACCAAGGGCAACAAAAGAAAAAAAAAGGCCCACTTCAAATGCTAGATCCCTTAAAGATTGATGAAGAATTAGCCAAAATTCAGGGACAAATTTCTTGAAATCCCCTTCTTAAAACAAGTCAAGTTGTAGGAAGATGGAAATACAGAAGCAGGCAGGGAGTTCCAGTGAAAGGTATGAATGATTGAGAATACTGGTTAACTCTTGCATTACAAGGTTGGACAGAATAGGGATGAGAGGAAGAAGAAAGCCTTGTGCAGCGATGCTGCAGGAGGAGGGGAGGCATGTAGTTAGCAAGATCAGTAGAGCAGTTAGCATGGAAATAGCAATAATATATATATATATATATATATATATATATATATATATATATATATATATATATATATATATATATATATTCTGACATGTATCAATCTCAATAGAGGAGGCTAGGTATTACTCCAGAGTTTCACCACAATCAGCTACGTGTTTTTACCCACCTCAAGAGATAGAGCTCCTCATTACGAGTAATTTGAACCCCATATATACTAGGTGCAACCTTTTATAATGGCGACACAGATTTTTAAAGATTTAAGCATGTTCTGGTGATCAGCCATAGCCTCCCGCATCAAACCCTGCCGCACACTGATGCCGTAACAGCCCGTCACTCTCGAGGAAGGCTCGGATGACGAATAAGGTAACTGAATCTTTTATTGAGGTTAGGTTTAGGTAGGTTGGGTTAGATTAGGTTAGGTTAAGTTAGGTTCTTTTCTGGATGAAACTAATTTTTTCTGGTAGATTTCGGAGGCTTGTTTTAATGAATTGGGACTCAGTCCTTAGAGTTTTACCAGACCCACTATTCACAAACTTGCCTGAGGAATTTGGAAGATACCGCTGACTGACCTATCATAATAAAAATAAAATTGGTTGATTTGTGCCAAAAACAAGTGGTATTTTAATTAATAGCCGAAATCTACCATAATATGTTTCGGGGCTGTAAAAATAAAATTGGTTGATTTGTGCCAAAAACAAGTGGTATTTTAATTAATAGCAAGCCGAAATCTACCAGAAAAAATTAGTTTCGTCCAGATAGCCGAAAGGACAAGGTGGTGAAACTCTGGAGGTTAACCGGAGGCTAAGGTTATCTTCATAATATCCTTTCTTTTATTTCAAATTGGGACTCAGTCCTTAGAGTTTCCATGAATGTCCACATTTGGCCTGAATTGGCTTCTTCCAGCTAAGACCCACTATTCACAAACTTGCCTGAGGAATTTGGAAGATACCGCTGACTGACCTATCATATAGAATTACCATTTCGTGTGCTGGGGCTGAGCGTGGCACTGTAGTTTACTTCACATTTGTCTCGAGTTTCTTCTTTGCGAATTAAGTTACACAAACAGGTATAAACAGTGTGTCTCGACTCCCGAGCATGTCTGTTTGTTTACATTGATCAGTTCGGCGGGCCTGACATTGTGCCTTTTGTACGGCGAGACTGTACGAGACAAAAATAGTATTGACAATAATAATAGTAATGATAATAGCAGTAATGATAACTGTAATGATGATAATAATAATAGTTATGGTGATGATGCTGATGATCATGATGAGTCTGTCTATTTATCCATCTATTTAGTTATTTACTGCTTTTGGTTATGAGGCAAATTAGTGGTTCCTCACCGGTCTTTCTCTATCTTCTTATTTTGATTTATTCATCTTATGTATTGATTCATTATTGTCGTTATTATTGTTATTACTATTATTATTATTATTATTATTATTATTATTATTATTATTATTATTATTATTATTATTATTATTATTATTATTATTATTATTATTATTATTATTATCATTATTATTATTATTATTATTATTATTATTATTATTATTATTATTATTATTATTATTATTACTATTATTATTGTTGTTGTTGTTGTTATCATTATTATTATATTTTTTATTATTATTATTATTATCATTATTGTTATAATAATAATAATAATAATAATAATAATAATAATAATAATAAACATAATTATGATAATAATAATAATAATAATAATAATAATTATTATTATTATTATTATTATTATTATTATTATTATTATTATTATTATTATTATTATTATTATTATTATTATTATTATTATTATTATTATTATTATTATTATTATTATTATTATTATTATTATTATTATTATTATTATTATTATTATTATTATTATTATCATTATTATCAACATTATCATCATCATTATTATTTCAATCATTTATCTATAAGTTTATTATCTTTTTTTTTTATGAATATGATACATACAATTATCATATCTATCAAACAAAAGTACTCTGATGTATACGACTCGAGGATTATATATACGGAAGATACTTGTGTCAAATGTGTTGTCCATGGCTGGCTGGGCCTGCTAATGATGATGATGATGATGATGATAATAATAATAATAATAATAATAATAATAATAATAATAATAATAATGATAATAATAATAATAATAATAATAATGATGATGATGATGATGATGGCTGTGTTAAGATTGTTAAGATGGTCCTCGGACAGTCTACCTAACCTACAACTCCTATATAGGTATAAAACGTAAGGGCACTGACGGCTCCTTCTGAACTTTGTTGCTGCGGACGGTAATAAAATTCCTCAAGGCAAGATGCGAAGATTTCGTGAATTATGACGATTATGTTTGAATATCTTGGCAGGCTTACTTACAAAAAATATATATACATAATAAACCCAGAATGAAATTACGTCATTACACGATAAAAGAAAATGAATAAATAGAACATTTCTTTCGTTCCGTATAGATATTTAATCAAAATCTTAATCGGACGTTTTTGAGCAGCGGAAGACTGCGTCGGGATTGCTTACCAAAACAACGGGTGGGCGGCAGGCGACAGTCGGCAACTGGCGCAGCGGTGGGATAACTGGTCTGACAGCATCCCTGCCTCGTCACCTCCCTTGTCCCATCCACACTCGCACATCACGCAGTAAACAAGCTGCTTCGTTGACTGAAACAGTGAGGAAGGAAAGGTAACACTCTCCTAACAGTGGTTGCACAGAAAAAACTTACAGACGTAAAAATCCTCGGTGGTTGTCTGCCGTGTTAATCGATATTTACGTTCGACTGTCACACGATTCAGTCTCTGCCTGGATTCTGGTATCCTAGCGATGATCTCCAGATATTTGGTGTATTCCTTACTGTTAGGAAGAGATACCATGCTAGATAAAACTGAAATTAACTCATGTTCTCATTACTCTTTAACTGTGTTTATTGAACTTATCCAGTTTCTTGCGTGATACACGTTTGCGTTGTTTCAAGACGCCTGAGTTATAAACACAAAGAAGGGTTAAACACATATGCGACACATTCAATGAATCTGTGTGTGTGTGTGTGTGTGTGTGTGTGTGTGTGTGTGTGTGTGTGTGTGTTAGTTCTATGAAGCGCGCATTTACGTTTATCATCAGAAAAACAGTTTATAACTTTCAAAGGAAAAATAATAATGTGGAGGGCATCACAATATCACAATACTGCGACATACTGTATAAACAAGCACGTCATTGTCTTGCTGCAACATGTCTTTGGAAAGTTGGCCTGCATTCTGATGCTTTTCGGCTTCATCATCTTGTCTAAGTTATAGCAAACAGTAGTAGATGTTACTAAGTCATTCAAATATCCACTCATGATTTTAGTGATGGTTTAACAAGGATTACATATACCATCCAAGAAAAATTATCAATGAATATAAGAGAAATTATCTTAGACCTTTTGAAATTATCTTAAAGTTCAAAACATTTCCAAATTCAGAGTAACTCTTAATGTGGCTAAAACCATGCAAAACGCGCAGAAAGGTGTTGTCTCTTTACACAACGTCCTA
Organism: Portunus trituberculatus; assembly: GCF_017591435.1. Taxonomy (NCBI): domain Eukaryota; kingdom Metazoa; phylum Arthropoda; class Malacostraca; order Decapoda; family Portunidae; genus Portunus; species Portunus trituberculatus. The sequence continues at coordinate 23,012,747 of NC_059301.1, read as the reverse complement.
CAGTATATAAAAGCACGTCAGGGGGATAAGCACATTTATTGTAAAGTTGACTTAATTATTTATTTCACTGTCATTACTTGTGTTCAGACATTCAGACAAGTTGGATGAGAAAGTGAGGAAACAATAGTGTTCGCAATTTCGCTACATTTTTAGTTATTGTAAAATTGACTTAATTATTTATTTCACTGTCATTACTTGTGTTTAGACATTCAGACAAATTGGATGAGAAGGTGAGAGGAAACAAAAGTGTTCGCGATTTCGCTACATTTTTTTTTTTTTTTTTTTTTTTTTAAGAGAAACTGAACAAGCGGTAGCGAAACTAGTCTGTAATAAACTCAACTCCAAACACCTGTGTTTCTTCTCAGTACAAAGGTTAATCAGCGCACTGCCGGGGGAAGAGGTCATGAGTGCCTGAATGTCCCCAGAGGTTGCTACAAGCGGGCAAGAGCTGCACTAAGAGGAAATTAACAATCATTCTCCATGTTGTGTTACAGGCCATGCACGTGTGGCCGGCGGCGGTGGTGTTGGCGGTATGGGCGGGGATAGGCGGTGCTGTGGGGATCACAACGCCTCTCCCTCTGTCCACGCAACAGCCTGCTGACACGCCCACGTCAACGGCTTCCAACATTCTCAGCAACTCGGCGGCGCCACCCACACTTACACCCGCCTCCGAAACGGCGCCCATCACTCAAGCTAATTCCAGCTTCCTAGAGACGTCTGTTCCAAGTATGTCGCCGGACCCAGGGGTGGGAGGGACTGAAGGGCAGGTGTGTGGCGGGGTCGTGCGTGGTCAGTGTGACAGGTGTGGAAACAGAAATTATGATATGGATTGAAGATTATTTAAGATATAGATATGGCAAATTTCATAGTCACCTGTTGTAATGATGAAAATAATGATAATAGTACTAGTAATAATAATAATGATAATAATAATAATAATAATAATGATAATAGTAATAAAAAATATTATTATTATTGTTATTATAATGATAATAATAATAATAGTAATAATAATAATAATAATAATAATAATAATAATAATAATAATAATAATAATAATAATAATAATAATAATAATAATAATAATAATAATAATAATAATAATAATAATAATAATAATAATAATAATAATAATAATAATAATAACAATAATGATAATAACAATAATAATAGTAATAATAATAATAACGATAAACTCTCCCTATGAAAACTACAAGACGTGACCACGACGTGGAAAATATTACTGTGTCGATACGAGATCCTATGAAAAGTGACTGTTTCTCTTATGGAGATGTGTGTCCATGTCAGGAAAGTCATGCATAGATATAACACTATCCTCCTCCAGGTAACTCCAAGGACGATGACACACCCACGTCCTCCTCCACGCCCACAGTCAGCAAACACAACACCAGTATCCAGCCCGCCCGCCACCTACGTCCACCACCTCCACCACCACAACCACCACTCCCAGCACTACCACACCAACTACCACCACTACCACCAGCTCTACTACCACCACTCCCACCACCACCACTACCACCACACAAACGCCTCCCCCACCCGCCCTGCCTCTTCCTCAACTCCCTTCAGTAAGTGTTCATATTTCGTTTGTTATGACGAGTTTGTTACTTATCTTAAACACTGTGCTGCTTAGAGTAAGAATGAATGCAATAGAGGTATTTTAATGGCATTGGGGATGTAACAAGGGTGACGTAAGTAAATTCCTCACAGTCAGTAATCAGGATAGAACAAAGTAATGGGTTCAAGCACGGTAGATTTAAATTTCACGAGATAAGATGAAATGATTAGTAGATGAATGGAATATAGTCATTATGTTGTTGGTGCCGAGTCATTAAGGAGTTTTTAAAAGATCAAGACAAATATGTGGATGAAGATGATGGATGGAAATAGACGTCACATGCAGAAAATTACTCGTATAGGCATGGGGGGCCTTCTTGTAGCTTCCTTTCCTTATGTTCTTATTCTTGCCTGTGTCTTCATTGTTATGGACCATATTCTGAAGCACCTCTACATCCCACCTCCACTACTTTTAAAAGGCTATGGTTGAAATGATACCAATATTTCAAGGCGTTTACATAGCTCTATAGTGAGAGAGAGAGAGAGAGAGAGAGAGAGAGAGAGAAGTGAACCGTTTCTGAATACTGGGCTATATCTAAGCGCAACAACACTCACGTTCACTATTTTCTACTTCGTTACTCACATTTCCCTTCACGTTCTCCTCAGACTTACGAGATGACGGTGGAGGTGTTGGACATCCACAACCACGAGACCTTCACAGTGACCGAGCGAGAGAACGAAGGCTGGGCGTCTCACAAACTCACCTCCTCCACCCTCAACGTCTCGTGTATCTACATGCCCCTAAAGGCAGAAGGATACCTGCTCGAAGGTTAGCCTGGATTAGAAGGAAGACAAAAGATATGGGTGGGGAGAATGGGATTGAAGAATGGGGAGTGTAGAGGTGGTGAATGAGCGAATGAAGGAGTCCACGTTTGTTGAAAATCATTATCGTATACTTTTAAGTCACAAGCGTTTTAGAATCTATAGATATGTAGGTGAGAAAATGAGATAGATAAGAGGGCGTTGAGATAGTGAATGAGCAAATGAAGGAATGCTAATGTGTTAAAACTTATTATTAGTTTCATCTATTCTTAAGAAGCTATACATGTTGAAAATATATATAATGAAAAAAATATATGTAGTGTTATGATGTCCTACTCTGCATCGCATAATTCCTGCTTTTTTGTCTTCCATTTAATTAACCTGCAGGTGTGAAGTGTGACCGTTCCTCACGCATGCCTAACAGATGCTTCTGCACCGATCGGTTCTGCCGCCCCTACATCTCCCTGAGCATACTGCTGGAGTACCTGCAGACACACATACCCACTCACACCGAGGTGAGTCCCCTACCTCTCCCTCCACCCCTGCGCCGCACCGTCACGTACTCCACCACCTTTGAAAGTGTTAAGTCACCTGATGGCTGTAAATAATCGCGAAACAGTCATTTGATGCAGGATATGAGTCACCGTTCATGTGTGTGTGTGTGTGTGTGTGTGTGTGTGTGTGTGTGTGTGTGTGTGTGGTGGGGAGGGTTATCTATTTGTATCTTTTATAGGAAAGAATCGAATTCGTAATATCATGCTTTTTATGCCAAATTATCATATTCTGTCTCTATCCGTGCGGACTTTGCACACATAATATCCACTGATAATGCACGTGTGTGTGTGTGTGTGTGTGTGTGTGTGTGTGTGTGTGTGTGTGTGTGTGTGTGTGTGTGTGTGTGTGTGTGTGCACGCGCGCGCGAAAATACAATACTTGCTATGTACGTACTTACATATCAACAAGTCGAATCAGTACATACTTCATATGAAAGGTTCCTGTTTCACGATTTTTTAAAAGGTCTATTATTTACTAGTTTTTATTTATTAATCATTATCATTATCATTATTATTGTTACTAAAATAATAAGAGAAATAATAATAATGTTAGTAATAATGATAATGATAATAATAATAATAATAATAATAATGATAATAATAATAATAATAATAATAATAATAATAATAATAATTATTATTATTATTATTATTATTATTATTATTATTATCATTATTACTATTCTTCTTATTATTCATCTTCTCCTACTTCTTCTTCTTCTTATTATTATTATTATTATTATTTTTATTATTATTATCATTATTATTATTATTATTATTATTATTATTATTATTATTATTATTATCATTATTATTATTGTTATTATTAATATATTATTATTATTATTATTATTATTATTATTATTATTATTATTATTATTATTATTATTATTATTATTATTATCATTATTATTATTATTATTATTATTATTATTATTATTATTATTATTATTATTATTATTATCATTATCATCATTATTGTTATTATTATTATTATTTTCTTTTTACATATAATTCCTAACACAAACTTTGTTTCCTTCTTTTCCCTCCTTATGATATAATATAATGGCTATGGCACTTACTAAGAAAACAACAGCATATTTATTAACGTGGCCAGACATCCCCATATATAGCTTTCCTGCTGTGCTTTTGTTCCCAGCATGAGATGAAAGGCGTGGGTGGGATGAAGGTGGAAGTGTGGCGAGCCAGCAAGACTGACATGACAATTGAGGCTGTGTACACCCGCACCAGGAGAGACCTCACGCCCCTCTCCTTCACCGTCAAGGGACCAGGTGAGGGTGGCAGCAGAGGGGATTCATGTACCTCACATTACGTCTACCTTCATAATTTTAAACATTTATCAAATATCTATTTTTTACTTAACAGTCTATGATGAAAGTTACTTGCGTTTTCAAAGGTGTTTTCATTATCTTAATTGTAGTTTACGAGGATTGAGCAGCAATAACACAATGACATTGTGGTAGAGGAAGCTATTGGAGATTTTCAAGGGTTCTCATTGTTCTAGTAATAGTTTAGAGAGAAATCAACACAATTAATGGGAAAAAAAAGCACCATGACGAATCAACACCATTAATATAAAACACCGTGACGACGACGACGATGATGATAAAAGTGAACTACTGGATATTTTCATTATTTTAGTTGTAGTTTAGCAAGGAATCAACATAATTAACGGAGGACATTACTGACAACCCAACCAATAATACCTGCGATCTTTGTAAAGAGTCCTAATGAGAAAACAAGATGTCTAAGCATACGGACCTACCTATCGTGGCAGGTAGTGTGTTCATGATACCCAACGGTCCCATCTGGCTGCAGTACCAAGTGAGGTCCTGGGCACTCACCACCGTGCCCACCCAGGAGCTGGTGTCCACGCCCCCTGGAGTCGTGTGTCCTGTTCACGAGAGAAAATTCCTACCCAAGCTATCCAATCAGTTTTCCCTCACCATGGAAACTGTGATCCAGGTAATACTGCGCTCGTTGATCCTTTTTTTTTTATTTATTTATTTATTTTGTTATTCGTATTAATTTTGTTTCAGTTTGTTTACATGTTGACAAATACTAACAAACTAATGTAATGAAATGAATAATTGTTGACCTATCCATCTCTTTTTATTTATCTATCTGCTACCTATCTGTCTGCATGTGTTTCCACCTATTAATTTATGCGCTAATCCATATCTGTAGGAGAGTTTGCCGACCCACCTTCTTTTCTACATACTAACCTATCAAACATACTCATCAGTTAACTATACACACGTCTACAGAATCTGGGCACCATTGCATACGAGTCACAGCACTATGAGGCGGAGGAGAAGCTGGTATCGTTCACGTACCGGCCACACTTGCACGCTGACGGCATGTTCCTCCTTAACATCCCTGGCCTCACGGACCTCACTATCGAGACCTACCGCGTCATCCATGACTTCAAGACCGGTGAGTGTCCGATCAGTGCTGCGTAGTTGTCTGGTGGTTCCGCCAGCCACATGTGTCACCTTGAGACTTCAGCGTCCCCATTG
>NC_059301.1:22989753-23004753 GCF_017591435.1 Portunus trituberculatus | reverse complement strand
TCACTGGCCTTTACGTTCCCCTAGGTCAGTGCCCCTTTTATGTTAACACACACACACACACACACACACACACACACACACACACACACACACACACACACACACACACACTCACACGTGATGACGCAGATCTTTGCTTCTCTAACGTTTCGACAGTGAATCCTCCTCAGATGAAAATAAATAAATAAATAGATAAATAAAATGTCGCTATAGAAATAAAGACCCTGTGTTCTCTCACAATTCAGTCTACTTATTTGTCAGTTCTGTTTGTCATACTAGCTAATTATAGTTAGGGTTGATTTTCAAATATACGGATGCTAGTTAATCTTTTTTAAACTTCTATTCGAACTTAAAAACGAATACGAACACACTAAAAATGAGAAGATTAGTGAATGAATACTTAAATACAATATTAATAAATAATCAAATGGATAAAAGCGCAGACAACTCAAATACAAATGCGATACTTTATGATGATAGTATTGCACTTTCTTCTTCTTCCGTTTACTTGAGCAGCGTGTGGTGCGTGGAATCCTGTGTGACGTGTGGGTGGCGGAGCGCGGAGTGAGGAAGGGCCAGTATTACACAGTGGAGGTGTTCTTCTCCCACGAGAACTGGACGGTGGAGGTGGAGGTGTTCAACAAGGTGCGGCAGGTCCCCATCGGAATTTCCTCGTACATTGCAGACGCGGTGAGTCACCAAGGAAACACACCGCTGTGGCTGCACGGCGATGTGGGTCAATGTAGCTACACTTGTTCAAGGTTACCGTCCACACCGGAAAGCTATGACAAGCTAGGCCTTTTTTTTTCCTTTCTTTTTAGTAAGCTTTTTCAATTGTTATCTTGTTGGCCTTTTTAGTTATTATTCTGTGGGGCTTTTTAGTTATTTTTTTTTTTCTCTCTTTTGTTGCTCAGGACAACCCTAGCCGCTGGACATCTGTGGTGCATACTTTCTTCTACGAGTACCGCGACGGGCATCCCTCATGGCGGCACTTTGATATTTCACCCTGCCTCAACCGCATTAACCGCCTCTTCCTCATCCTGACGCTCGAGGTTTCCTATACTGAGCTGGTCCACTACAACCTGGAGGCCGCCAAGAACTCCATCAGGCGTGCGGTGGCCGGCATCGCTGGGGTCTCTCCTCTCAGGGTCACAGACATGTTTGTGAGTGTTTCTATGCAGACTGGGTAGTGTGTTTGTGTGTGTGTGTGTGTGTGTGTGTGTGTGTGTGTGTGTGTGTGTGTGTGTGTGTGTGTGTCTGTGTTTGTGTGTGTATTTGCTTGTTTGTTTATTAGTGCTTAGTTTTGTTTATGTAATTCACCACGGTTGTTTGCTGGTTACCCAGCCAGTCTTCCCCATGTGTGTGTGTGTGTGTGTGTGTGTGTGTGTGTGTGTGTGTGTGTGTGTGTGTGTGTGTGTGTGTGTGTGTGTGTGTGTGTGTGTGTGTGTGTGTATTTGCTTGTTTGTTTGTTTGTGCTTAGTTTGTTGTTTGTGTGTGTGTGTGTGTGTGTGTGTGTGTGTGTGTGTGTGTGTGTGTGTGTGTGTGTGTGTGTGTGTGTGTTACGACTTTTACTTCCTCTAAATGATCAAGTTTGGACATCTTTCCGTCAGCTCGAGGCGCCTAGAGCCCGGTGGCAGTAACACCGCGCGGGCCTGGTATCCAAGAGCGCCAGTCCGAAGGGCTCACTAAATCATTCAATCGGTAGTAGCGACGGGTGGTGTGTGTATGTGTGTAATAATAATAATAATAATAATAATAATAAACGGTTTATTAATTAGGCAATGTAAAAAAAATACACTGAAAATGTACACTGGGTGTGTGTTGTGTGTGTGTGTGTGTGTGTGTGTGTGTGTGTGTATGTGAGAGAGAGAGAGAGAGAGAGATGTAGAGAGAGAGAGAGAGAGAGAGAGAGAGAGAGAGAGAGAGAGAGAGAGCTATACAAATAAGATGAAGGACCATTGAGTGGTGTATGTTAACTCCAAGATACAATAAAGTGCTATAGATACAGTTCTCCATTATATACTGCTCCACCCATCACCACCGCCTCCCCCATACAGCTGAGCAGCCGCCAGAGCACAGGGGAGGTGGACGTGTGGTTCGTGCTGCTGGAGAAGCCAGATGTCACGGGGCCCATCATCACCCCGCGACCACAGCTCCTCATGGCGGACGCGTATAAGCTCCTCCTTGACATCACGCAGAACCACAACGTCTCCGTCAAGCTGGACCTCTCGTCGAAGAAGAAGCTAGTAAGTGGGCTGCCAAGTTATGTTTTTCTAATATTTATTTGATTTGATTTTAAGAGGGCTGTTGGACAAGAACAACAAAAAAGAAAAACGGTCCCTTTAACATCAATTCATTATAGAGATGTCAGATAGAATGAAAAAAAAAAGATTCGTCTTGAAATTTCGAAAGAATTAAAATCATAAGGACTATATTCTGAAACACTTCTGCGCCGCAGCTCTAGTACAAAAAAAAAAAAAAGAAACAAAAAAGCTTTTTCCATGAGTCTAAAGAGATATTAGCAAGATTTTTATAATATTAATAGGAGAAACACTCTGAGAAACCGGCAAATAATCTCTGAAAATAGTCATACAGAGAGCGCAAAACGTTTCTGAATACGGACCACAGTCATATCTTTGGAATACTTGTCTTCGTGTGAGATTTGAATAAAATTACTTGCTTAATGATCCAATAGTAACACTTCTTAAACCTTACACAGTTAACACTTTTACAACCACCTGTTGATATTTCCACTCACGTGTTGTAATTAATGACTTAAAACCTCTCCACCATCACTTCTGCAGTTCGTGACCATCAAGAGTGGCTCCCTAACCACCACCACGGAGGCCCTGCACCCACACATGAGACACAGGTCCATTCGTTACCTGAAGGCGGGGTACACTGCTGGCAGCATGGCGGGCCTTGGTTTCTCCATGGCCATCCTGGGTACGTGTGTGGGGATCTTTGTGGGTTTCTTGTTGTGGAGGCGCCAGACCACCAAACCCTGCCATCTGGTGGACTGACGCCGGAGCTATATTGACCTGGCAGGCCCCAGCATACTCACATGAAACACAGCGGGTGTGTGGCTCCAGCGTCAATAGGTATCGACAATACTCAATTACAATGCAAAGGGATTTCTATTCACAGTGATTTGCACAAACAATGCAGGTTACTTCTATAAATATGAAATTATTTAGATTCAACCGGCTCAAACCAAATGCTTGCCTCATTCATTGTATTGTGATAAAAGTATCCATGGCGTGTATAACCTAACTTGGCAAGCAGCGATGTGTGTTGTGGCTGGCGTGTGATCTTGGGCGCGTCAAACACACACCTAAGTAGTTAACCTATAATATGTGCCAGAAACCGTAACGTTTGTTGGGTCATCGAGGTAACCATACACGCACACGCCCTCAAACTTATCTACTTCCATTAAACCTGTGTACAGGAACTTTACGTACATTGCACAAAGTGTATAAACTTAATGTTTAGATCTGAGTGAACTGGCGTTGCTTTCCTGACTAGGTGTGAAATATTGGCACGAAAGTATGAGTATTTCATCCATGGTAATTTTTTCCGTCATCTTACAATCTTCTTTATTACCACTTGAAAATTACTCTGCCCTAAGATTGCTTGTGAAATTATAATAAGCGGAATAACTGCTCAGAACTCAGCAACAATACAGACTGAAACAATATTCATCCATTGAAGAGAGCCATCATTTTGAACCTTTACGCATCAATCTTTTTTACGTGTGACCGCCATGCGTCTCCGCATGTTCACTATGCATTCAACTCTGCGAAAAGTATCTCTTGTCCATCTGATATTCAGAACTACATATACGTATACATTTATACACCTATAAACTTCTTTCGTGAAAACTCAGACAATATTTCAATCATTGATAGCTTCCACCTGTCATGCAATAATTATGATCACAGGTACAAACAGCGCAGTATTAACCAGGTGATGTGATGGATCAGCTTTACTAGTATTCATAAGGCTCACTCATGTGCGTACTAACAAAGCTGTAATGTAATCGCAATGCATTTAATCTCCATTACACTTTTTTTTTCTTTTTATTAGTATCATTATGTAGCCTGTTGATGATCTACATAATATTTATCTATCAGTCTGCATCTATAAACCTTTCAAGTTTCAATCTACTTATCTATCTAACCATATATCTATCTATATCCTATATAATATTACATCTAAGTACGTATGTGTCTATCTCTATATAACTATCAATGCTGGGAACTTGAACAGCGTGACAAGAATAATGAAAAAAAAAAAAGTCCAGCTCCTTCCTCGCAGGTGTTTGTACACTTCATGCGCAGTTCAGTAATCTGAGTCTGGGCAGATTTTTCAACTATACTTCTAAGATAATAATCTCTCTCTCTCTCTCTCTCTCTCATACTAGGTAGTTTCGTCTTATCACACAAGTCCCGGTTTTTTTTTTTTTTTTAACTATTTGCTATTTTCACATCCTGAATATATATTTGATTAATTTCTTCAATTCATTCCATACTCTTGCTTTTGTAGTACGGTGTTTGGAATTCTTATTTCATTTTAATATGTTCTCGTTCCCGCAGTCGCTCTATTAGCTTCTAACCTTATACTATCCAACCTCAGAATGGTAGGACTTAGTAATGCTCACCCGTAGCAGCATGAGAGGTTCTTGGTAGACATACCAGAGAACAACAGCGATTGTAAAATAGTCCCTCTGTAGTTTTAGATAATATATTCTTACTCTTCAACTGACTTCCCCTCCTGCTCCTCCTTGACGCTACCATCCCCTCCTAGGCTTTGTAGAGTATAGGTATGAGGCAGATAATAACTTTGTTGTGTATAACCTCGAGTCTTGTGCTCAATAGTGTAGAAAACATTGATTAATTTGAATTAGGAATGCAAATTTCGGCGATTTTTTTTTTTCAAAATTTAATAAGTGCATAAGGATGAAAAGGTCAATTGTGAGGACGATTAAGTAAGAAAATCGTATGAATTCATTGATATTTTGAGCAACTACTCAAACTGCATTACGCATGTAGCTAATCAGTACTTGAGCCATGCATGTTGCAGGTCATATGAAGAATCAAACAACAGACTGATTACTGTACAAACCATTGTGAAGTTGTTAATGCCTAGACTAATTTTGATAACGGTTCAAAGCATTATTGTGAGATTAGTTAGAGAGGATGAAGTATGAAGTTCCTGGGGAATGAAGAGTGTACATGACCAGTAGTTGTTAAGCAGGGCAGGTCCGGAATGCTCCACTCACCATCGCAACTTGTCCCTAACCTCGGATCTGCCTTGCCTTTAAACTGCTAAAATACTCAACACTTTGGCAAACTGTCGTGCCATCGTCTGTACCAGCTAGTAGTTCTGGCCGTGCTCGCCCTCTCTGCATGGGCTAGGGGTGCAGACGCCTCAGCCTAGCGTGGGACGAGGCGTGGCCTGGTAAGTGTGCCCACCTGTGAGCACACGTCGTCCAATAGTCGTCCACTAGTCGTAAGGAACTTCAGCGTGATACCATAACTTTGTGGCTGAAGCTGGTGCTTCTTGGCACAGGTGGATGTAGCTAGCAATCTTTGACTAGTAAAGCAGGTGTACTCTATATTCTGAGGACGAAGAGTTACACCTATAAAGTATTATGTAATTTAGTTGCATGAAGTTTCCATGCTTCTATCCCTTATGGCGACACTTGTGCCAAAAATGTACCAAGCATCGCCGTGTACATAAATGCCTCAACTGATGCAGTGAGTCTTGTAGGTTACGCCAAGCGTGCACGACATAGAGCAACAACAGTAACTTTTCAGTACTGTGCAATGTTTTCTTTTTTAAGCCAATATACTGTACGTCGCCACAAAGTGAAGGATGTCCTGTATATTACTTTTAGGTGTAATGGGTTTCAAATGTACATTTTGTTGACTACCAAGAACATAGTATTTTTTTTTTTCCCGTTGATAATTCGATTTTAAGGCTTTAGAATTTGAGAGCACAAAACATTACCTAATAATTGTTGCAGGCGTGTCGATGAGTCTTGTGAAGGTGTGCATTGTTTGTCGTGCACCGGTAAGTAGTATATGACTACCGGCAAGGTGAACAGGGTCTGGTATACTAGGAGGTCTGGCCTTATGAATAGGCCGTCATCAAATAAAGGTGAAATACGTACTTACGATTAAAATGAAACTTTCTCAGAAAAGCTTAAGCCGTTAAATGCAATGTTTGTGTCAACGGCTGATAGGGTTGACGCGTTTCCGGTTTGTTCGTAACCCAATAGTGACTGATCTGTGCTAGACGAACCAAAGATGATTTGTATTAGTATGAAATATTAAATTAAGTTCTACCGAGACAAAACTGTCCATGTATAAATATTAGATGCTTACGTGTACGTACTACTTTATAAATTGTTATCTGATAATTTTCAAAACAATGCATGTAATTTAATCTGTAGTTTCTGTATCATACACTGGCATGGAGGCAATATAACTATAAATAATAAACACAAGGAATTAAGTATTTTACAAAACCACTTTATTCATCACAACAGGAAAAGCTCATTGGCTACTGGCAACACAACACAGCCACTAGCACACACTGCAACAAGTGTATCATGTTAACAGAATCCCACGCAAGCCTCAAGCTGTTCCTCTCAGCTTAAACCATTATAGCCTGCTTCCGATACACTGTTCCCTTCAACAAGTACCCTAAAAAAAAAAAAAATACTGCCAATAGCACAAAAGCTACGTAACTTAAGACAAGGGATGACTGCTGCCCAGCTAGGGATTCCTAGCGAGAGGCTGACTCGAGGGGGAAGTGAAGTATTCAGATTGGCAGTACATTCACATTCAGGTAACTCCGCTAAACTTAATTGGAATAGAACCTCCATGAATTCCTTAAGTCATGTTGAGGTGGTGAGGTACGGAACACCATCAGCCTCCTACCAGCAGAGCCTAGTCACAAAGATGGCAGCTGTGGTCCCGTACACATCCCAAAGGCGGTCCACGTCCAGGTCCAGAATTCTACGCTTTGGTTCGATTGACAATTATCTGAAAAGAAAAATCAAGTAAACTACTAAAAGTACATAACACATATCCATTCTTAGACACTAATTAAATATATAAATAAAATGAACTATAAAACAGCTTGCCACACACTCCTTTCCATTCAGTTAAATAGATTACATTAAGGCTTTCAGTTTCTTTGCTGCTGCTGCTGCTATTTATAATAATAATAATAATAATAATAATAATAATAATAATAATAAAAATCCTATGTGAACATCTAAAGTTATGAATACTATCGATACTGCTGCTGCTGCATTAATAAAATCCTATCTGAACATTTTAAGAGTTACGAATACGATAATCCTGCTGCTGATAATAATAACAGCAGCAACAACAACAATAATAATCAAATCCTATTTGAACAGTTTAAGTTACGATAAACTGGATCAGACCAGATAAAGTTAGTTCAAACAATATCTGTCACTGGCATGGAAATCTCCCTCTTCGGACACCACTTACTTCATCAGTAAACCAACTCATGAGGCGGATCGATGTGTGCCAACCTCAGAAAACAGTCTTTTCGAGCTAGTCACTAAAGGCTGCGGTTAACGAACGTCTTTCACTTATTCAGTTCTATACAAGACTAATTAATCAAACTACAATACTTCACAGAGCGCCGGCATGGTCCTCATCTTGAGCCGTGTTGTCAACATGACTTCTATCAACAGCAATACCTACACACATAATCACAATTCTCGCAGTTGAGCAGTTGAAAATAATGACAGCCGAGTGGCTGTAGTGTAGACTAAGTAATGGACGTAAGACTGTAGCTACAGTTAGTACAGGTCTTGCCTTATGTATTGTGTGTGTCAACAGTGTGCTCATTATTCTGGAATGGGAAAGAAAAAAAAAAAATAAATAAATAAATAAATAATACACACACACACACACACATATATATATATATATATATATATATATATATATATATATATATATATATATATATATATATATATATATATAAACGGACCACGGAACACTGGCATCTTTCCCGTGACGCCGTCCCAGCTCAGCTGCCTGGTAACAACTGATGTTCGACCATGGGGCCGGAACGCCGCAGGGTGTGTGTGTGTGTGTGTGTTCACACGAAGATTAGAATATTGTGCTGAATTTTCCCTAATAGTCATCATTCCGTAATTAAAATACCTATGTTACTGAAACGTTTTACGTCCTTGTCTTTAAATACACAACTAACATCTTCCCCATCCAACGTATCTAATGTTTTCGTTTTGGTATAATGAATCGATAACTAAGGAAAATATAAGAGTTGATGTACCTAGTCTAATACTGGCTGTCTTCAATTCTGCTTCGAGAGAGCGAGAGAAGGAAAATAAAACAGTTTGATGCACCTGTAGCCTAATACTAGCCGTCTTCAATTCTGCTGAGAGAGAGAGAGAGAGAGAGAGAGAGAGAGAGAGAGAGAGAGAGAGAGAGAGAGAGAGAGAGAGAGAGAGAGAGATCTACATCTAGTGTTTAGCAAGCATGCCGTCCTTCAAACTTCAGCATTGTTAGCTGTCAAGAAAAACAAACCCATATAAAGTTTACTATATCCCAAGGTTTTGCGCAGTAAAATCACACAAACTAGTAGTATTATGGATGATAGGAATGTTAAAGATAATAGAATAATCATGTGAAAACAAGTGGTACAGTGCAGCTTTAAAGCACCTGTGCTCGTGATTGCGCCTCAGGAAGTTGTGTGAAGAATAATGGGAAGACGAACATGCGTTGGCAACACACGCAGGCATTTGTTGGCTCTTGTGGCCACCAATAGACCATGACCAAGATAAGTGATCGTACCATTTCATCAAGGACATTTTGCTCTCAACAGCCGTGCATTTGATTAAGCAAGTAAGGAAATCATTGAAGATGTTTGTGGTTGCGCCACCCGGCCAAGTTGGCAACTTCTATTGGCCCTGACTTGGCTGGAGTCACCCTGAGCTCGGCGAGACGCACCTAAAACAATGTGCCACTTCTCTTCTCTACGTTGCTATCATTCATTTATAAGAACAAATCAGACACCTTTCCCGATAATTGGGATTGATTACTTGCTTTATTAATCTACTATACTCCAGATATACCAACACGCACTTGAATACAGCCTTTACAGCTTGATATATATTGTGTATATAGGTGAGCTAGTGTATTATTGTCTTCGCGCGCGCGCGCACGCACACACACACACACACACACACACACACACACAGGCTTTCCTGCACCAGCTAACAAAGTAATAGGCTTTCCGCCAACTACGTATTGCTGTGTAAGCACAAGCCGCCCTTTTAAAAGGGCACTCTAATGCCCATTATTTTCTATATAAAATAATACATGTATAAGAAATGGGACGCAACCTTCTCAACACACTACATCGATCACAGAGCAACAATGCTTAGAAAACAAGGGAAGAGGTGAAGGTTATCTGACATGTGATCTACCAGATTACTTAGAATGAAGTTACTGCTTAAAAATTTCAGTGACTCAAGTTAACATTCCATTGTATTTTGTAAGAGCCAATGCGTTCATAAGGAAATAATCTAGGTTCTGTGTTATGTTGAATGATTTAAAATAATTACATTACTGTCATAGCTAATACTCACCACCATATTACGGACAGAGCCGCACTTAGTGTTTTATGCTCGTGTTCTCAGCTATCCTGTTGTTGGTGATGTTATTCTTCATGTTATTGACAATCTTCCTGGTGTGCCCGTCAGTTTCCTGGTGCTTGTTCTGCTCCGCCTCTATCTTTGTCCTGTTCTTGCCACTACCCCGGGAATGCACCAACTTCTCGTCGAAGTTGTAGTGGTCGTACTTATCGAAGTAAGCGTCCGACATGATGGAGATGCAGCACACAAATATGGAACCGAGTACAATGAGACCAGGCGTAACACCCGTTTACCTTCGCTTCCAGAGGAGTGATGGCGCACGGGACATGCGCACGTGTCTTTAAAGGGCTGCTCGAGCCACACAACCTTCTTCTCATTGGTCGATATGTTGTTTAAACTCTCCTAGACGTCGCGCAACCCTTGTTCTGATTCGCTGCCTGGCGGTTCTTTGGTAACAGGGTTATGGTTGGTGTGTACCGCTGCATGACGTCAGTATCAAAACCAAACAGTGGTGGCCGTGGCCCCGTAGTTTGTTCCCCCTCCTCCCGAACCTCACCTGACGGGGCGCTACGTACAGCAAAGGAACTCCATGTAGTATACTGAAAGAAAAACTCGTAAATATTTCCTTGAACTGATAATCACATACGACATTATTCATCATGCAGACATTTTTCGCAGTACAAATTGCACATGCTCATAGGTAACAGCTGAAAAATCATTAAACAATGTTATCATGATGCATTTTGTGTATCTTTCAGCTACGGATCAGCTTCTCTGTTCAAGTGACATTCGGCCCTCGGGTTGAGCAGGGCACAGGTGGTGGTTCGAGGTAAGGCTGGCCCCGTTTGACATGTGTGGTGGTAAACACGTGCCTTGAAAGCCTGCACTCAAACACTTCCTCTCACTTTTTAAACACTTCCCAGTAACCACACTACATATACGTACTACTTGAGTAAACGTGGGTACTACTTGAATAAGTTAAGAATAAAGAACAGTAAAATTAGTATATCAACAATAGACATGGCAGAATTTAACATCACAGGCCACTGACAGTTGTGTGACACTGTTTCCTTTGGTTTCCTTGTCACGTGCACCATCTGTCTGTTTACTACGCATTGTAATATGGGTGCGTTTTTCCCTTTTGTTTATTGTTATTAAGTGTCTTCATGGAGTGAGTGATTTATCTCAAAACTTATCGCAGCTGTCGCCCCATTGATAAGAGAGAGAGAGAGAGAGAGAGAGAAGTCCTATAGTAACTGGTTCAGACAGCTATAACCTTCAACCATGAGTCACACACACACACACACACACACTAGTACCACATACATCTAACCAACCAACACTTCCATCATATTTGAATCTTTTAAAATATTCCGTGGATAAACACGTGAATACTTTAGCCCCGAAGATCTACGCCGTACCAAAAGGACAGGTTTCACCCGCAAATAGGTGGTGATGCACTTGTTTCACAATAGCAGGGGATTAATAGAGTGGTTGATCAAGACCACTCAGATAGCCTCGGTTATCATGGTAGTGATTTGTTAGTGAAAAGGGAGGATAAGTTGATGACAGGCTGCAATAAGTTTATCTTTATTCCACTTGTTATTGTTATTGCTGTTGTTATTGTTGTTGTATGTTCTTGTTCCTTTTAATACCACTTATCTTTTCTGACACACGGTTTCTGTTAAGTTCATGTCTTGCTTCTTTTTTTTTAATGTTTTCACTATTTCCTTAATTTCTTTTAACGTTGGGAGACATCAAGAATAAGACGGGAAATACCAAGAATGACGACTTACTGATTAGATATATCATATGTGTCTGTCCAAGTGATGTATTAAGATTACTTGGACAGACACCAACGTACACTATACTCAAACTAATGTTATCTTATGAATACTAAAGCTTCTAGAGATCACAGAGAACGTGCTAGTTTTCCTTGTTTTTCCTCTTAACAATGGAGTAGAATCCTTGATAACTATGGCTAGAATCACCTGAACAATCGTGAAGCCCCCAAAATTACAACAAAGCCTTTCAAAAGATTCGAGATATGACGACAAAATGTTTGAGAATGTTATCGCAATGTAAGAGACGGAATGTAGACAGTTACGTTGCACTCAAGACTTATAGGTCAACAACGACATTAATGAAGTGTAAGTGTATGAATGATGACTGATTAACACTGAAGTGGCAGATAGCAAGGCAGTAACGGTGCGGAAAATGTTGCTACCAGTGTTGCTGCATGATGCTCTTGTTGTTATGGCTGCGTGCATGGTGCAGCGGCAGTGGCGATGCTGATAGGGAGGTGACAACCTGCTTTGACTAAAGCTTCTTGTTGCTCAGGTTTCGTGTTAATGGTGGTGACAAGTGATAGATGACATGGCGAAGAAAAATCACCACCGTTTACATTTTTTGTACTTTTGTTATTAGTGGTAGTAGTAATGAAAATCTCCATTATCATCTTTTCGTGTTTTATTACTGCACATAAATCCATGTCAAAAGTGAATTGCTGTCATCATGACTAATATATTTAAGTTTTGTTTATATATATATATATATATATATATATATATATATATATATATATATATATATATATATATATATATATTTTTTTTATTTATTTATTTTTTTCCATCATAGCAGTCGTGGCGGTAAGATGGGACCATAACATCAAGGAAGCTGGAAAAAAAAATAAATAAACCATATGTGGAAATCTCTTAAAAGTATCATTTGAAGTGGTTGTTGAGGTGGTCATAACGGTACTAAATAGCGGAAACCGAGAGACGGGAACATCTTGAAATTAAGGCATCATTTCTAATTTGAAGGCTAGTATTATAGCACATGACATACTACTGTACATAGCAAAACCATAACCTCGGGAAAATTGTAAAGGTGGTAGGCTACGCGGCGATGGTGATGGTGGTGTGGTGGTGGTGGGACAGGAGGAAGCTCAAGCGCTGTTGCCAAATGTTAGAGTTCTTTCCTCTCAAGATGTCCACGGAAAAACTTTGATTATCTTTGGGAGAAAATTACAAAATCCTCCAGTGTCATTAGAACGATGAAAAGGATTACGTGCACTGTCATAACAAGTAGGACAGTATTATTGCACCACGTGTCCCAACTTCACCTCTTGTTTTGAGGATGATTAGTGAGAACGGTATGCAATCAGTTTATCTTGAGTCTGAACTTGTCTAGGGGGCTCCGCTTCTCCCACGAGTTGCCGCTGCCTGCTGCTGACTGACTACATGGCACGTACACAACCATGCTCGATGTTGTTTACTGCCAATGTGTGTGTGTGTGTGTGTGTGTGTGTGTGTGTGTGTGTGTAACTCAGAAGCTTCTTAGTACCTACACTTATTTTTGTATATCCTGTAGCTAACCGATCTCTCTCTCTCTCTCTCTCTCTCTCTCTCTCTCTCTCTCTCTCTCTCTCTCTCTCTCATTATTCCACACCATGTAGCTTACGATGAATTACATCACAGTATTGCACCAGATTGGCTACACCTCAATTCAGAGAAGCTAAAGGGAGAGAGGCTGGGGGCGGATTCAAGATGTTTCAGCAGACTTCAAACAAGGCCATCTGTAGACACGTGATGCAACTCCATTGCTGAACTTTGGAGTGAGCGGGGGCCCGAGGGGGTTTAGGTAGTGAGGATGGAGATGGCACGTGTGTTGCATTATATCTACTAGTGATGATATGAGACTGTAGGTGAATAAACTTTTTTACATCAATACAGGTGATATCGGTGGAGGTGAAGTCGTTTTGGTTATAATTAGGTAATGAATGATAGATTTATATACATAGTACATATATACTTATATTTATTATTTTGAGTTAGTTTCTTGAATAGTGATAAGATTAATTCAAGAAACTACTGCTGTTACTGCTGCTACTACTACTACTACTACTACTACTACTACTACTACTACTACTACTACTACTACTACTACAACAACAACAACAACAACAACAACAACAACAACAACTACTACTACTACTACAACAACAACAACTTCTACTACTACTACTACTAATAATAATAATAATAATAATAATAATAATAATATTACAACAACAACAACAACAACTACTACTACTACTACTACTACTACTACTACTACTACTGCTGCTGCTGCTGCTGCTGCTGCTGCTACTACTACTACTACTACTACTACTACTACTACTACTACTACTACTACTACTACTACTACTACTACTACTACTGATGATGGTGGTAGTGCTGCTACTACTACTACTACTACTACTACTACTACTACTACTACTGCTGCTGCTGCTGCCGTTTTGCTGCTACTGCTACTACTATATTCTGTCTACTCTAAAATGGCTCCTGGATTTAAAACACATTGTAGCTTATTGATAACATAATTGATTTGATGCGAATAATGTTTGTTTTCTGTTGATCAACGCACTTATTATAAGAACAGCTCATGGTTTTCCTCTAGATCTGACAACCACGCAATCCCTGAGACACCATTCAAATCGAGACCCAAGAGCAATTTTAGAGTAGACACTACTACTACTACTACTACTACTACTACTACTACTACTGCTGCTGCTGCTGCTGCTGATACTGCTATTATTACTTTGATTTGGAGAAAAGTTGAACATGCTGACTAGCTTTGTGGTCTGTATAGTCAGCTGAGACGCATTTCCGGTTGCTGTATGCAAGCGAAGGTGAAAGGCGACATATTACTATACCTAAGACTAACATTAATAACCAGCGTTACTGAATTGCTGACTGCTTAAACCATTATCGGTGTGTTCAGACTAAATATGAGAGAGAGAGAGAGAGAGAGAGAGAGAGAGAGAGAGAGAGAGAGAGAGAGAGAGAGAAATTCATGAGATCGGCGGAAGGAAAAAAGAATAACTCCATTTCACACTCTTCATTCCACCAATAAAATAAACAATGTAATGATAAATGATAAATACAGATACAGATAAACACATACTTATGGATCATCCAGTATCATATAATTACGCCATTAACCTTGTTTAACTTTACAAACTGACAGATGCAGTATCTTTGTTTAGATTGCGGTACAAATAACAAATTCTATAAAAGAATGTTTAAGTACACAAATAACATTGTTGTTGTGCCTAGTCACTTGAAATATTGGTGTGTGTGTGTGTGTGTGTGTGTGTGTGTGTGTGTGTGTGTTATATGGTTGCTTTGGTATTTACTGTGTACTGAACAAATTATGTTTATCAGCACCACAATAGTCTCATGTTCTATTTTTTATTAGCTGTATAATATTATGAACACACGTTTGCAGAACATTTGTTTATACTTGTATGGAATGCTCAC
>NC_059301.1:22949753-22987253 GCF_017591435.1 Portunus trituberculatus | reverse complement strand
GCATTTGAAACTGGAAAACTTTACGTATATGAGTCTAAGATAAATAAAAAAAACTGTCACTACTATTACTACTACTACTACTACTACTACTACTACTACTACTACTACTACTACTACTACGCACACATTGCCTCGAGCTAGCGCGTGCGTCCCCCATATTATAGGGTAATAGTATGACTATCAATGTGTGCAATGCAATATACAATAATAACTTACTTTCAGCGTCTTTCTGTTCCGATAGATTTGTTGATAAAAGCGGTATATATACGAGTAACAATCAAGGTAATGTTTCTAGGTGCGTATGGTACATCTCTCATGTAATGATTGCACAACGTATATAATGTGCTCAACTGAATAAAGACATTTAGCATTAGGGTTATTATAGTTCATTAACCTCAGTGAACCTCTACAGTCAGCTTGGGTAGGTCATCCGAGATAGTCGGGCAGATTTTTTTTTTTTTTCCTTTTTCTCACGATCACTTAACAGGTTTTGGTGGAGGTCACTGGGTTTTCGAGGAATGTTTTCATGATTCTAGTGTTAATTCAACATGGATTGCTTATCATCAATGAGAAAATGAATATCCAAGAAAACACTATTAATCAGGCACCTCTGGATTTTGAAAATAGTTGTTATTATAGCCTGGAGCGTTTCAAAATACCCATTTCCATGTAACCTCATTATTCAGACTATAGGAATTTGATATTATTTCATTCTATATACAGACCCAAGTGAAGGAGGGAGTCCATACATGAGTGGGTGATTGTAAAGTACAGTACACACGCTTCATGTATATCCACAGGTGAGAAGAACCAGGTGCACGTGTGTTCAGGGTTATATGAAGGTGAAGGAAGAGAAAGCTGCACCGGTTGTCATGCATATTATGTGAATCTTTACTGCTCCTACTAAGCCCTGTGCCTAAGTAGTTCTAAAGACATTTTGGTGTTTAATTTTGACTTTTTTTTTTAATAAGTTCTACTGAAAGATGGTGGGATTTTGAATAGAATTTCCATAATTCAGGTAATAGTTTAACGAGGATTTTGTGAGAAACACTCATGTGAACTCACTTAAATCAAGTTGTGGTCTTTAGAAATAATAGGACCTGCGAAAGACATATGTAAGTAATTCATGAAAATGTTTTTGAGGAAACCAAAATGATGTTCATGGAATTATCCCTCCATGTTGATTTCCAGACAATAAAAACAAACAAACAAAAAAATTAGGCACTGTTTTTATGTACATGCGTACACCCTATCCTGTCAGGATCACGGGGCGTGCGTGATGCCGTGAGCCGAGAGGGTACTGTGAGAGCTGCAAGACTAGCGAGTATTGTAGCAAATATGACATTTCGTCATATGTACAGTATTCCATTTTAAAATGTATTATACATGACAATGCCGAATTTTTTTTTTTTTTTTTTTTTTTACTTGTCACAGTTAAATTTCAAATAGAGACTATTGGTCTGGAACGTTTGCTCGGCACGTTTACGATGTCACAATACAGTACTATTAATACTACCAGCAAGATGAGGGTGGGCCAGGCGCCAGCATACCGCGGGCAGCGACCCAAAAATAGCTGTGGAAACGAGGACTTCGAACCGCCATCAGGTCGGTCCTTCTTCCCTATGGTTTTTAATGTGTATACGTGTTACTGGTGTCTAAAAGCAGTTTCAGGCCCTTAGGGAGGTAAGAGAATGGCGGGTGTATTTACATAAGTCAGACTGAAGAGGCAGCCAGCGCTTTTCAACGGTACATGACCACTCCAGTCACCCCGATCAGCTGAGACTTTAATCACACGAACGCTCGCCCGACGCCCGATTGTTTTGTTGCTTATAGTACTCATTCACTTCCTCATTACATTGGAAGGTAAGGTTTCACTCCTCTAAGCACAGAGGTACTCAAGTGCTGTTGCTAGTGGTCAACCCTCATTGGCATGACCCGTCCTTCCAGCTGAACTTTTGACAGTTTTGACTTTGAATATTTTGGCATATATGTGCCAAAGAAATATGAATTAGCCTTCTTGCTGTGCAGTTGTAATTCAATCGCTATCATTAGGTTTAGTCATTATTCTTAATGTTCAAGTGTGTAATTAATGGGTTCACTGATCTTGTGTGCATGAAGTAAACACGATGCCTATGGTTGTTTCCAGCAATGTTAGGTAGTAATGTCGGTGAGGACGAAGATATTGATTTAGAAATAGCAGCTGATGGGGTGTTCGTGATTTATTAAGATCCAAATGCTCAGAAATGGATAATTTTGACCACAGTTTATAGTGTGACATTTCTTTAGTTTACAAAACCCAAAACAACCCTGCAAGTGTTAACTGCCAATAAATATTCTTGGTCATTACTGAAAATCTTTTGTTGATTTTATATAGTATTTGTTGAACTTTTGATTGTTTTGTTTGTTGAAACCAGTGTCACTTTTCTTTATCTAGGTTGATATTTACAAAAACTTTTTACTTTACCTTTGAACACTTGGCGTGATAATACTTAATCTATTAAAACAGTTGTTGTAGATTTTGACCTTTATCCATAAAACTAGAAAAAAATAGAGACATGGATTGCTGAAGCTTATGGTAATTGATATCGAGTACAAATGGTGTTATCTTTCAGCACCATGGGGAAGAAGAGCAACGCAAAGAAGATTTCAAACCGCAGCACTGGTCCAGCAAAGCTGCTGCCCCAGACCCGAGGGGAGCTGAGCGTCATTGTCGATAATGTATTTAAACGTGAGTTATGGAGTGAAGTAGGTTGTGTGCAAAAAAAAAAAGGCTGGTAGGCTGTATAGCATTGGTTCAGACTGGTTTATGTCCCCATGGCTAAAAGGCTGCATGATACTATTCATGAGACTATATTTCTATTTAACTACATGTGATACTTGTTCCTTAATGTTTCCCCAAGGGGTATGCCACAGCAGAATATTTTCTTTGTATTTTCTCCTTGAATGTTCTCAGCTCTAATTTATCTCTTAACTTCCATTCTGTGACATACTTTGTACATACTGTTCTCCCATTGTAACTGCATCTATCATACTCGCATTCTCTGGATCAGTTTTGTGGCTAAACTTCATCTTCTCCAAGTATACCATCTTAACCTTTCAAATTCTTCAACAAGCTGCCTTACCACATCATGCATATTCATTGAATGCATTGCAGTTCAAATAATTCTTAATTCTGCAACTACAGGATGAACTTATTCTTTTTCTATATTTTTTTTTCAGGTACTCTTATGATCCTCACATCTTTTAACTCAGAAAACTTTCCTCACTGTATGTGATTTGTGCTCTTTCAATCAGATTTTTTCATAAGGTCTTCTATTCAGTTTTGTAGTTTTCATGTTATTTAAAAACTGAAATTTTTATTTAGTTCCCACATTTCTGCAAAACTGAGACTGATCTTTGGCTAGTCTGTTGTCTCCCTCAGATCTCTTCAGTCATAATGCAATGGTACCACACAGGGACAGTGTGTGTATCTGCCTAGTTGTATGTTACAGGGTTTGAGCAGGACTCTTAGTGACCTGTCTCCATATCTACATTTATGTAACTTTTCCTTAAATTTATGCACACTTTCTGCTGTTACAATCTCATCACTTAATCCATTTCAGATGTTCACCATCCTTTGTAGAAAATTGAACTTTTTAATGTTCCTTAGACACTGACTTTTCATGAACTTCTTGGAATGTCTTCTCATTTGTCTTTTCTATCTATCTTTTCTGTATGGTTTACTAACTTGTACATTGTTATTAAGTCTACTTTTTCCTGCCTATCCTTCAAGGTTAGTATTTCCATTTCCTTCAGTCTTTCTTCATATGGATTCTTTCTAGCTTCTTGATGTCTTTCTGCCTGTATCTGTGTGTGTGTGTGTGTGTGTGTGTGTGTGTGTGTGTGTGTGTGTGTGTGTGTGTGTGTGTGTGTGTGTGTGTGTGTGTGTGTGTGTGTGTGTGTGTGTGTGTGTGTGTGTGTGTGTGTGTGTGTGTGTGTGTATGTGTATGTGTAATTCACCTTGGTCATCTGCTGGTCACCCAGCCAGTCTTCCCCATTACAGAGCAAGCTCAGAACTCATAGGCCGATCTTCGGGTAGGATTGAGACCACATCAACACACAACACACACCGGGAAAGCGAGGCCACAACCCCTCAAGTTACATCCCGTACCTATTTACTGCTAGGTGAACAGGGGCCACACATTAAGAGGCTTGTCCATTTGCCTCGCCGCTTACTGGGACTCGAACCCAGACCTCTCGATTGTGAGTCGAGCGTGCTAACCACTACACTACGCGGTGTGTGTGTGTGTGTGTGTGTGTGTGTGTGTGTGTGTGTGTGTGTGTGTGTGTGTGTGTGTGTGTGTGTGTGTGTGTGGAGAGAGAGAGAGAGAGAGAGAGAGAGTGTGGGACAGAAGTGGTGTGAGGTGAGACATGATGATAAAATGTTGTAGTGTTATTTTTTCAAGAATCAGTATTGTGATGTATTGTTATTGCAGGTTGTACCAAAGTTCCACCGGCCACCACTCCCAGTCCAGCTCAAGAGTGGGCTGAACACCTTGAGATCTACAAGCTCATTGAGAAGATTAGAGAAATTGAGAAAGGTTAGTGTAATTTCATGCATTAAATAGTAATATATGATTTTAACTTTGACTATTATTACTTTGAACACATTTATCTGTTTAGTTTAGGATGATGTCCATTTAAGAAAAGATACTTCACTAAGAATTTGACTTGGATGCAGAGAATGTTAAGTTGTTTGAGTGTGAATGTGTATGATTATTTTCTAAGAATGGGTTGATCATCTTTGTAAAGAACATTTTAGTAGATGACACTGGGTTCTTAGCTAAAAGATGATATAATTTGTCAATAGCTAAGTCCTTGATGTTATTTTTGATAGGAGGCAAGTTATTTGTTTGAAATACCTAAGCAGATAATTAGTGTTGAGAGAGATTTATAAAGTAACTAACATTTTAGTAGGAAGATGTTGAGAACATAAGTACATATTTAGCACATAGAGGATAATAATATACGTATACTGAATAGAAGAGATAAGATTATAAGAGTTAAGGTAATCGAACACAGTCTTCTTTCTGGAAGAATGGAAATGAATAAATGAAACAGGCATGCAAAGTAAGCAAGCTTGAGAGCAGAGGTTCTCAGTCTTTTTCTTGTTAAGAACCTCCTGAGTACCTGGATCCCAGTAATCTGATGTTGAACTGAATGTTGATTTATTGACTGACACTAACTCAGTATGCAATGTTACTGCAAAGGATATTATTAGATCAGCCATCTTAGTATCCCTGGGAAGTTAATTTAGTAACTGATGCTCACTCAGTATGCAATGGTACTGCAAAAGATATTACTAGATCAGCCATTTAAGTACCCCTGGAAATTTTGTGAACCCCAGGTTGAGAGCCCCTGCTTTAGAGTCATAAGAAGAGCCATGAAAAACATGAATATAGAGGTGAAAAACATTACTACATGTATATAGATAACTTTTGGAATATTCTGTAGCAAACATGGGCCTTAAAAGTAATAGTTAAAACACTGCACAAGACTTTTAAAGCTTCCTGTATGCAATGAAGGATTTAGTACATTAACCATCACATTATCACTTGGTCCAACTCTAATTTAGGCAGTCAAAACTCACCCCTACAGAAATGAAAATACATGAAAAATATTCATTAAAAAAAAAGTAAAGTACTGCGCAAAAGAAATAAACAGAAAATGTTTTTATTTACCTTTCACTCACCATGTATTCTATCAGATGATGTCCCTCCCGAGGCTAAGGGACAGTAGGGATTTCAGCCCTTACTCATCTTCTGCTGAGTGGGCAGACGAGGATAAGACATCGTCGTCTGCACTGTCGGAAGCAGATGTGGAAGGGCCAGCTGTAGCAGGGTCAGCACGTTTCACTGGTTTGAAGCAGATGTGGAAGGGCCAGCTGTAGGAGGGTCGGCAGGTGTGACAGGGACGGCTTGTCTGACTGGCTTGAAGAACGAGTAGATGGAGGACTGTTTGGTTTTTCTTGTTTTTTCATCATGGATTTCTTGATAGATTTTGACACTTTTCTCTACGTCATGAGCCACTTTTCTACTCCTGGCAGGATTTGGGTCACATTCCTTCAAGGTTTCCAGAGCTTTTTCGATACCACCGAGACATTCTCTAAAAGTTTTGATGTCCAGGCCACGCACAGGTTCTTCTTCCTTGTCTCCCTCTTTTTCTGCCTCCTGTGATGCCTTGTCTAGCTCTATAAGTTCATGATTTGAGAGAGATTCAGCATGGCTTTCCAAAAGATCTTGAACATCATCATCATCAACTTCATCGAAGCCAGCCTTATGGCATAGATTTACTATGTCATTTCTGATCGCACTGATGTCGTCTTCAGTGAAGCCTGGGAAGTGATGCGCTCATTCTGGCCATACTTTATTCCACGCCAAGTTCATAGTAGACGTCTTCACTTTGTCCCAAGATGACTTGATGTTATCTAAGGCGTGCTTGATGTTATACGACTTCCACCATTCTCTGATAGTGGGCTTGCCAGGCTCATGTGTGCCCTTTATCAGTTGCTGCATGGTTCGCTGCTGGTAGTAGGCTTTAAATGTTTGCCATGATTATTATGAATATATTTGTGCTTACAGTAGACCCTTTAATATTCCATTCATTCATCTAATTAGTAATGCATGTAAGTAATACGTAATGCAGTTAAAAAAAAGGGGGGGAGGGGAAGAGATAAGAGGCTCCAAAGGTGGTCAAGTTAAAGTCAGTATTGTGAGTGGTGGGGAGGTGTGGCGTGGATAACGTCATCACCCCTGCTCCCCTGCTCTGAGCCCTCTCGGATGACATGAACGGATACCGTATCTGTGAATTTTTCTTACCGTATATCGAATCAAAGGTAATAATTTCCAAATACCGTAACTGTGAATTTACCGGATAAAGAACTACTGTATAACGAGGACTTACTGTACTATGTTATCATTCCTGTGAAATGGAAGCTATTACTATCTGGATGTGTGTTGGCTACATACATTATAAAAATGATGATCAATATTTGTGTATGTGTTGAGTTTTGTATGACTTAATCATTTAGAGATATTTCTCTGTTAGATGTCCAGCTTCCGAAGTATCCTCGCCTAGAACAAGTAACTCCCTTCATGATGTGGCTGAAAGAAAAGAATGTTACTGTAAGTAGAATTATCCCCATCCTTACACTGTGGGACATACAAGGGAAGGGGATGCATCTAAAACTTCAAAGAGAAATCATAGTTGGTAACTGTGTAAAAATATGTAAACCTGTGTAAGATGTATTGCTACTATATATCATCATCATTATAATCAGTCTTTTAGTTATTAGCTACTCCTTCAGGACTGTTTTTATCTTGTTGCAGGTGTCTAATTGTGTGTCAACTTCTATTTCAAAGTTTTAACATGCTTCACTGTGTTGAACCTATCTTGTTGCTGTATTTGACCTCTGAAAAGGGGTAGGAAGCAGGGATGTGGATTCTAGATAGGTTTAGCATATGGATATTATAGTTATACTGTATATGGAGATGTTATCATGCTAGCAATATTTCGGTGGTCACTCATTGTTACAGTATCCCTTTAAAGATGATAGATATTCAGATTTGCAGCTGCTTATAGAACTTTACAGTAAAAAGCTTTGAACAGATCATAAACATTTTTGACATAGATCTTTGAAATATTGATATAAATGTACATGGTGTGAAAATTTACTGAAATTGATGCTTCTTGATAAGCTCAAGTACTCTAGCAGAAAAATCGATAACCTTACAGGGTAAAGAATAAATGAATTTAAGTTACATTTGTTTGCCTAGGTGTCTGGCGTGGAAGTGGTAGATTATGGACCACTAGGTCTGGGACTTCGAGCTTGCCGAGACTTGAAGCAGGGAGAGGAGATCATTGTGGTACCCAAGGAGGCCATGATAACTGAAGAGACAGCCAGGAAATCATACTTGGGTGAGTGACACCATATTGAGTGGTGAGGGATGGATATTGCATTGATATGTATTCAGTCTCTTCTTGGGAACATTTTGTTCATTGGTAATTTTTATATGAACTTCTTCTCTCCAGAAGAGGAAAACTGTAAATTGTTGTTTTGTATTCAATACTGATGATTTTGGAATTTTTTTTGTAAGGTTGAGTTTAATAAATTAGCTTGTGTTTTCTCTGTGGTGGTGGTGATGCAGGTCCTCTGATTGAGCGTGACCCCATCCTGCAGCACATGGGCAACGTGTGCCTGGCACTGCATGTCCTAGGGGAGTACGTCAGTCCCAATTCACCATGGCTGCCTTATCTCCGTCTCCTGCCAGCCTCTTACACCACCACCCTGTACTTCACCCCTGACCACTACCAGGCACTCAAAGGTTCTCCGGTCCTAGGTGTGTATTACTACTACATGTATAAAATCGTACTCAAATAGTGTTGTTATGTATGTGATTAAGTATTTGGCAACTGTTGGGTTAATTACTAGGTATATATCACATTGATTTATTAATTTTTCCCTTATTTTCAGTTTTTACTCATATTTATAGAATATTTTGAATTGATTCTTACTTTTTTCTTTTATACTATTTTTTAAAATATTTTCTTCTCTTTTCAAAACTTTCACATAGTATTTTTTTGCGTGTATGTAGTATATGCATATTTATTCCATAAATTAGTCTGTTTTCTTCTTCATCTTTTCTATATCATATGTCCATTCTATTTGACCTTGCTAATTTGCATCTACTAATAAACCTAATATCTGTTGCCTGTGCCTTTCTATTACTTACAAATTGCTTTTTCTTTCCTTTTTGAATCTAGGAGTTCCTTTTTTCCTGAGATCCCTTGGCATTATAAAACATGGCCCACTTCTCTTCTCAGATTAATTACAAAGTTTATTTTGCTGTAATTAAACTTTTTCAATTTGTATTTATCCTTTATTTCCATTCCTTTGGTTAATTTTACAAGTTTGTATGCAATATGATTGCTCGTAGCCTACTGATATTGCAGTTTGATGCATTAACAAATTTTGGCTCTACAAGAAAGTAAATTTAGTTGAGGTATTTATCCACATTTTGTACTTTCTTTTATCCATTGTGTTATTAAGGTATCATTATCTGTTTCAACAATGTGTTTTTCAAGATTCTTCTTCCTTTGGTGTACCTTTCCTTCCAACACACTTCTTTAAAATCAGTCTCCAATCATTACCATGTATAGTATGTGACACCTCCAACCATTTATATGTAGTTTCAATTATAATTTTCTCATGATGATAATTTGTGTGTGTGTGTGTGTGTGTGTGTGTGTGTGTGTGTGTGTGTGTGTGTATTTACCTAGTTGTATTATACAGGGTTCAAGTGGGGCTCATAGTGTCCTGTCTCCATATCTCCATTTATCTAATTTTTCCTTAAAGTTATGCACATTATGTGCTGTAACAACTTCATTATCCAATGCATTCCATTTTTCCACCATTCTGTGTGGAAAACTGTATTTTCTAATATCCTTCACACACTGCCTCATCCTGATCTTTTCATGTCCTCTTGTCCTTCCATCTTTTTCTGTCAACAACACCAGGTCTTCTTTGTCTATCTTTTCAATATCATTTACTATCTTATACATTGTTATTAGGTCCCCACGTTCTCTTCTATCTTGTAAGGTTGGCAGTCCCATTTCCTTCAGTCGTTCTTCATATGTGAGGTCCTTTAATTCTGGCACCATCTTTGTAGCCATCTTTTGTATCCTTTCCAATTTTCTTATATCCTTTTTAGATTTCGGAGACCATACCACTGCTGCATATTCCAGCCTTGGATGTATCATGCTTGTGATGATTTTTCTCATTATATCTTTATCCATGTAAGGAAATGTCACTCTTATATTAGTCAACATTTAATATGATAGTCCAAATATCTTGCTTATGTGTTTTCAGGGCTCAAATTTTCCTGTATGATTACTCTCAGATGTTTTTCCTCTTTAGTCTTCATTATTTGTTCCTCTTCCATCAAATAGTTCCATACCGGTCTTCTCTTACTCTTTCCTAGTTCCATTATGTGACATTTCTTGGCATTAAACTCCAGTTTCCACTTCCTGCTCCACTCATAGATCTTGTTTATATCTTCCTGCAACAGCAGACAGTCCTCTTTGGTTTTGATAACTCTTAGTAGCTTTGCATCATCAGCGAATAAATTTATATAACTGTTTATCCCAATGTGAATGTCGTTTACATAAATCTGAAACATAATGGGGGCTAACACTGACCCTTGTGGCACTCTGCTAGTTACTTTACCCCAAGATGAGTATGTATCTCTGATCACAGTTCTCATTTCCCTATCCTTCAAATAGTTTCTTGTCCATTCTAGCAAAGTTCCTTGCAGTCCTCTTATGTTCTCTAGTTTCCAAAGTAATCTTCCATGAGGGACTTTATCAAAAGCCTTTTTAATATCCAGGTATACTATGTCTACCCATCCATCTCTGTTTTCAAGTCCTGCAATAACTCGAGTAGAAGCTTTAGAAGTTTGATACACATGACTGCCCTGTCCTGAACCTAAATTGTCTGTTCAATATGACTTTCTCCTCTTCTAGAAATTTAACCCATTTTTCTTTGATAATTATTTCACATAACTTTCCCAAAACACTTGTAAGTGACATTGGTCTGTAGTTTAGTGGTTCAGTTGCCTTTCTTCCTTTAAATATCGGTATTATGTTGGCTTTCTTCCATTCTAGTAGAACTTTCCCTTCATTTATTGAACTTTTAATTATTTCCGAAATTGGATCCAGCAGTTGCTGTTTACATTCTTTTAACACCCAGCCTGATACACCATCTGGCCCCATTGCTTTTCTGACTTCCAACTTATCCAATAATCTTCCAATATTCTCTTTGTGCACTGCAATCTCCTGTAATCCTTGCCAAACCCATGTCCTATTAGGTTCTGTGAAATCATCATCTGCAGTGAATACTGTTTTGAAGCTCTCATTCATTATTTTACACATTTCCTTCCCTGTTTGGCATGTCTTCCCTTCTTTAATTATTTTTTTAATTGTTTTTTTGTTCTTTGTTTTGGCACTTATAAACTTATAGAAAAGTTTGGGTTCATCGTTGCTTTTATTCACTACATCTTTCTCATCTTTCTCTCCTTACTCTAATATATTAATCTTATTTATACCATGTCTTTTCACTTATCTATACTTTTTTTACCTCTATCTCTACTCGTTTCTTTACCGTTTTAGTCATTTCTCGGACCCCAAAGCATGTATGGTTCCACTGTACTACGGCGGCCCCCTGGCATCTTTGTACTGCCGTCTGTTATAGTCATTTTCCTGCTTTATGAGTTTCTTCAATGCTTTATTTTTTGCCTTTTTCGATTGCATGCAAGCATGTATTTTTTTCTGAACTCTCTAAATAGGTACAAACTTTTTTACTCCATTATATTTCTTTAAGAATAAGTCATATTTCCCTTGTACTGTCTTTTTGTACATAATATTACTCCACTCAATATCAGCAATATAGATCATTAATTTTTCAAAATCTTCTCTAGCATAATTTAATCTCTCCTTTATAGTCCTCTCTCTAACTTATCTCATCTTCCTTCTGAATTTGCATCTCTAATGTCGCATGATCACTTCTTCCCATTGGACTAAGGTATTGTATGATTGGAGGGGGTTTTGGTTTCTTTGTGAAAACTAGGTCAAGCAATGATGGTGCTTCTTCCCCCTGTACCTTGTTGACTCCTCCACCCACTGGTCCATTGCATTAGCCATAGTCAACTGTAACACTTTCTCGCTCCACTGCCCAGCATTATCCATTACCTCCATCTCTCTCCAGTTTACTTTTTTTACAGTTAAAGTCTCCAACTAAAAGTATTCTACCTCTTCTTATCATATTATCTAGGCACTTTATCACCTCCCTTTGCATATCTTTATGTTCTTGTGTGTGTGTGTGTGTGTGTGTGTGTGTGTGTGTGTGTGTGTGTGTGTGTGTGTGTGTGTGTGTTTCACTGTTTGATCTGCTGCAGTCTCTGACGAGACAGCCAGATGTTACCCCACGGAACGAGCTCAGAGCTCATTATTTCCGATCTTCGGATAGGCCTGAGACCAGGCACACACCACACACCGGGACAACAAGGTCACATCTCCTCGATTTACATCCCGTACCTACTCACTGCTAGGTGAACAGGGGCTACATGTGAAAGGAGAGACATCCAAATATCTCCACCCGGCCGGGGAATCGAACCCTGGTCCTCTGGCTTGTGTGTGTGCGTGTGTGTGTGTATTTACCTAGTTGTATTTATCTAGTTGTATTGTACAGGGTTTGAGCAGGGCTCATAGTGTCCTGTCTCCATGTCTCCATTTATCCAATTTTTCTTTAAAGTTATGTACATTATGTGCTATAACAGCTTCATCACTTAATGCATTCCACTTTTCCACCTTTCTATGTGGAAAAGTGTATTTCCAATATCCTTCACACCTTCTTTTTTACATGTCCTCTTGTCCTAGCTTCTTCTGTCACCAGCACCAGGTCTTCCTTCTCTATCTTTTCAATGCCATTTACTATTTTATGGATTGTTATTAGGTCTCCTCATTCTCATCTAACTTGTAATGCTGGTAGTCCCATTTCCTTCAGCCTTTCTTTATATGTCAGGTCCTTTAGTTCTGGCACTTTCTTTGTAGCTATCTTCTAGATCCGTTGTAATCTTCTAATATCTTTTTTAGAGCTCGGTGACCACACCAGTGCTGCATATTCCAGCTTAGGACTTATCATGCGTGTGATAATTTTTTTCATCATATCTTTGTCCATGAAGTGAAATGGAACTCTTATATTAGTCAACATTTTATAGGCTAATCCAAATATCTTATGTGTTTTTCGGAGTTCAGATTATCCTGTACAATCACTGCCAGATCTTTTTGGTCTTTAGTCTTCATTATTTGTTCCTCTCCCATCAGATAATTCCACATCGGTCTTCTTACTTTTTCGTCGTTCCATTATGTGACATTTTTTGGCATTGAACTCCAATTTCCACTTCTTACAACACTCGTAGATTTTGTTTATGTCTTCCTGTAACAGCAAATAGTCCTCTTGGGTTTTGATTACTCTTAGCAGCTTTGCATCATCAGCAAACAAATTAATATAACTGTTTACCCCATTGTGAATGTCATTTACATATATCTGGAACATAATGGGGGCTAACACTGTCCCTTGTGGCTCTCACTTGTTACTTTACCCCAAGATGAGTATGTATCCCTGATCACAGTTCCCATCTCCCTGTTCTTCAAATAATCCCTTATCCAGTCTAACAGTTCCTCGCAGTCCTCCTATGTTCTCTAGTTTCCAAAGTAGTCTGCCATGAGGGACTTTATCAAAAGCCTTTTTTATATCCAGTTATACTGTCTCCACCCATTCATCTTTGTTTTCCAGTCCTTCTATTACTCTTGAGTAGAGAGAGAGAGAGAGAGAGAGAGAGAGAGAGAGAGAGAGAGAACACTTGTGTGATCACTTGGTAAAGAACTTTGGCTCATTATATTTGAGAACATATACCAGTTTTGAAGACACTTGAAAAAATTAAAAAGATTGAAAGTGATTTTATTAGAGAATGCTGAAAGATTAGGAGTCACGGTGATCTAGAGGAATTCAACTTGAATGTTCCTGATGGTGTGTAAAGAAACTAACCTTGGGATTCTGTATGGCAGATGAAGCAGTGAAGCAGTTCCGTAATATAGCACGGCAATATTCCTATTTTTATCGCATCCTGCAGTCATCTCCTGAGGCCAAGAGCTGGCCCATCAGGGACTACTTTACCTTTGATGCTTACAGGTGAGGTTGTGAGACTGTTTTAAAGAACAGTTGTCATATTTCTCTCTCTCTCTCTCTCTCTCTCTCTCTCTCTCTCTCTCTCTCTCTCTCTCTCTCTCTCTCTCTCTCTCTCTCTCTCTCTCTCTCTCTCTCTCTCTCTCTCTCTCTCTCTCTCTCTCTCTCTCTCTCTCTCTCTCTCTCTCTCTCTCTCTCTCTCTCTCTCTCTCTCTCTCTCTCTCTCTCATCTTGCACCCAATGAGAATTCCTCTGTAGGAAGTAGCTTTCCCAGAAGAGACATCATCTGTCCTAACTTTCCCCCTTGCTGGTTATGAAGTGTAGATATGACAATTAGTATTCAATTTGTGTTCCTTTATGACTAAGAAGTTCAGATGTTTGTTTTGTAGAGTTTTGATAGATATTTAGTGAATATTTTGTAGGAGTAAAGAGTGACTTGAATTTGTCTACTAGATGAAGAATTTGATGATATATTTTAAGATCCTTGTTATAGTATTTTATCTGATGTTAAGGTCTGTTGTTGCAGTAGTTTTACTCAGGTTACATAATTATGTGAGTACACATACAAAGATCCTTATTCTTGGATTCAAACTAATATCTTGGTCTCTTGAAAAGGTGGGCTGTATCAACTGTGATGACCCGCCAGAATCGAATTCCCATGGAGGGTGGAAGCGGCCAGCTGGCCCTCATCCCTGCATGGGACATGGCCAACCATGAGCAAGGAATTGTATGTGTTAACTGCATATTGCCTGCTTTTATGATGAACACAAGGTCTTATTGCTTGATGGTTTAAAGTCCTTAGCTCTAACCTAGTAAATGATATCTCCAGCTGCTATATGCTCTCTTTTGTTATGTATTCTCAAATAGAAAAAAACTATCATAGCTTTGGCTTTCTTAATGTTCCTCTGAGTAACCTTATGAACTTACCTTCAACTTTTCTACTTATTCTCACGAGTTAACCAACTTCTTTACTCTTTCATTCCTTTCAATGGTGTACTGTACTCTGCATTTCTTTTGCCTGTTTCTGTTTTACTTTGTTACCTGAATGCTGACACCTGAACAAGTCCTGTCTTTGTCCTTGCAGTACTCAACTGCTTTTGATGAAGGTGGCAGAGGGTGTCTGTGCCTGGCCCAGCGTGGGTTCAGTGCGGGAGAACAGTTCACCATCCACTACAGTCAGCGCCCAAACAACGAGTTCTTCCTCCACAGTGGCTTCACGGATCCAGGTATGATAACTTCCGGAAAAGAAAATTAATAAGAAATTGAATGCTATTTATTGTATGTTATAGATATGTTTATATATTACATGTATAATTTCCTGGTTTTTTTTTCTGGTGTTTTCTTTTTCATATTTTGTCAGAAGTCCCAGATTCATTTTCAAATGGAGGTATGTATCAAAATCTCAGCTCTTTACTTTTTCTTTTGATATTCACATTTCATAAAAGCAGAGATGCATAAATAAAAGTGTTGAAGTAGGTACCTGTATAGTTATGCTTGTATTCCACCTTGTCTATACCGTAAAACCTCGTTTGATGAATGTCTCTAAGGACGAACAATTCGGGAGACGACCAAAAAATGTGTTAATATATCGATCCAGGGGATGAACGCAGTTAAACGGCTCGCCGGCAGGCGAGCCGTTTGTGTGATAGCCAACCCGGCTATCACACAAAAACAAAACAAAACATAAGCACAAAAGAAAATAGAAACAGGAACATACAAAAAATATTACATAACATAATCTCCGTGCCACCACGATTTTCTCCTGTTTTTCTTGGGCATGGTGATGTTACCGGCGCGCTCTACTGTAGCTTCCTTGGCATTATGCTCTCTGCTATAACGGGGCCCCACTTAGCGGCACTGACTTGTGATGCTACACACCTGTTGTGTAGCTTTGGCAGTCTGCGCACATCCAAAGTCCTCTCTCATGATTGTCTTCTCGGATCTTGTCTGTCTTCCTCCCCATCCTCCTCTCCTCCATTCCATCTTGCCATCAACGTCCAGTCTCTCAAGTAAATAACCTTTTCTTTTTTATTCATTTTGTTATCATTTTGATAGCATTTAGGTAAGTAAATCAATTTAGGCTTTTTAAGATTATTTTGTTCATGTCATGCATACATTAAAAGTCTATTTTGAATGGGTTTTATGGACAAAAGTATGATTTTTTTTGGTCTAGAACGGATTAATGGTATTTCAATACATTCTTATGGGAAAAATTGATTCAGGGGACGAACAAATCTGGTGACGAACAGAATTTAGGAACGAATTATGGTCGTGAGCTGAGGTTTTACTGTACATGGAAAAGACCATTTATATAAGAA
Organism: Portunus trituberculatus; assembly: GCF_017591435.1. NCBI lineage: Eukaryota > Metazoa > Arthropoda > Malacostraca > Decapoda > Portunidae > Portunus > Portunus trituberculatus. The sequence continues at coordinate 22,971,155 of NC_059301.1, read as the reverse complement.
ATATTTCCATTATATTCAGTGTCTTCACAATATTTTTTTTATGGTTATATATTTATTTTTTTTTACTTCATTTAAATAAAAAGAATATTGTGATCATCCATCAAATGTATGAATGGTTAGTGTGAAATATATTTTCCTACAGACAACAAGAATGATAGCCTACCCATCAAATTGGGAGTAAGTAAAAATGACCCACTAAACCAGGAGAAGGTGGCACTGCTGGCCTCCTTGGGGCTGCCTGCTTCAGGCTCCTTCATGCTAGTACCTGGCCTTCACCCCATCTCTCCTGGCCTCCTTGCCTTCACCAGGATCTTTTGTATGGACAAAGGTATGTTTTTGCTAAATGTATTCAGGGTAGATCTTCCACTGATTTATTCCTCAGTTAATTTCATCTTGAGGTCATTAATAAGGATAAAGGACAAAATACATTTTCTGCAAAATGAAAATTGTATTCTCTACATCAATAATGATTTCCTGACTACATAATATTGTATATACACTTATACATGTGTAAATAATGTATAATTAATAAGTCTAATGAAATTCCATTTTTTCATTACAAACTCTCTTAAGCTCTACATAGATATTGCAAATCCACTACATGTGATGAGATTCCTACATATAGCCACAGTGATAGTAATGACAAATAATGTTCAGTAAAAGTTTTTTTAAGATGTGAAAGTATGAGTGGGAATCATTTCCAAATTTGAGAAACTTAATGAAAATCAATTGTGAAATGAGTAGTGTAGTAAAATCAGTCTTGGATAATTCTCCCTTAGGGTAATACATACAGTATATGGATTTATCTATCTATCCATATATGTACTAGGCTGGTATCACTATCATCTCTCGAAGGGAAGCTATATAGAAAGATTAAATTTGACTATCTATATGTAACATACATGTGACAATTTGTAGATCCTTTTCTAGATTTTCAAATCATGTTTTTCTATAGGATATTTTATGATATTATCTTTAGTAGCTGTCCAGAAATTCAATATTGGTGAGTTATTCCAGAATCTGTAGTATTGGTGTTTTTGACTGTATATCTTCATCTTCATAGACTCCTTGGATAAGTGGAAGGAAGATGGAGAGAAGGCACGTGGATTGATGCACGAGGATTGTGATGTGGGTACTACTGTGGAGGATAAGACTTGGACCTTTTTGCACACACGTGTGTCTCTCTTGACCCGGGCTTACCCCACTACAGTGCAGGTAACTTTGCAGTCTTACTTATTGTTGTATTACAAGTATCATCATGGTTACCGATAGAATTATGTGTATCCTCCTGCGTGTGCATGTTCTTTGTGTGGGGTCCTTTCAGAAACCAGAAAAGATTCATACCATATTCTGAAGAGTTAACAAGGTTGTGTTTAAAAAATGATGTAACAAATGACCACTGTGCAGATAGAATTAGATGTATCAGGAATATTTATGAGGTGAATTAGAGTGCTTGTGTATGACAAGGATAGTTGGAAAGTAACTGTGAATGTGTGAAAGGATACTTTCATGCTTATATACACTATGCTATGTATTGGCAGGAGGATGAGGCTTTGATGGAAGGAGCCTCGGGTCTGGATGCCTTGCTACGGTCTCAGTTGCTGTGTGAGAAAAGAATCCTGAAGGATGCTGGAACTTACCTTAGTTCTCGCACCACCAAGTGAGCACTAGCAGCGCCACAGTAGCTGTGCTGATAAAGGCTTGCACAAGAGATCCTTGATTTGGTTTGTTGAGTGATTTTGTCTTATTTATATCAGTGAATGATGAAAATACTTAAGATCTGAAAGAATTTAGCCCAGTTGATGTAAAGTTGTTCTTACTCCTTGGTAATATTTTCTGGTCATTATTTATGCAGTGTACATATGATACGTAAATATAGACATTGGCTATATACTGTTCCATTGGAGTATTATTATGTAAGTATCCTCAAAAACTAATTTTACCAAAGACAGATTGACTCACCAGATGCAAACAAGGACTGATGAATAAACCATTACACAGCAACCATTGTTTTATGTTTGTGTCCTGGAGTTGGTAAGGTTAGTATCTTTAAGGTCGGTCTCTCTCTCTCTCTCTCTCTCTCTCTCTCTCTCTCTCTCTCTCTCTCTCTCTCTCTCTCTCTCTCTCTCTCTCTCTCTCTCTCTCTCTCTCTCTCTCTCTCTCATGAATCATAGATTCAGGAAAAAGGAAGAAAAGATAAGTTGTAGGGATTTTCTTTTATATTTTCATAATATCCATATGCACAATAACCCATGTCCATACATGTATAAACATTTTTGTTGCATGAAGCCATGGTCTGTAAGGAAGTATACAAGTGAGAAAAGGAAAACATTTGAATGTCGTCAGGATTTTCTAGTATTTGTGTATATGCACACAGACACTGACGTATCGATACACATGCTTACATTCTTAATGATCTCAGAACTTATGTACTCAGATCCTGAACACCTTCCATTGCATCACATTGGTTATGGTTCTGGTACAACTGCATCTTATTTGTAACTGATGCTGATGGAATCCACTTTTATGCAGATAATAGCAATTTAGCTCTCAAAATCTGCTTTTCAGGTTTACCTCAGTGCTGGTCTCTTGAGGTGTCAACCAGCCTTTTCATCAGCAATAACTGTCTTGGATTTTGTGTACTGCTGCAAAACCCTGATGTTGTTATTGCTATCTATTTGCATATTTTTTCTCTGTCATTGTCAATTTTCTCAAGCATTATGTACTGTAGCTCTCAACATTTCCAGTATTTTGATAATTGAATTTGGGCTTCAAGTAGATGTGGTTGTTTTTTTCAATTGATTAATTAATTAATTATTATTATTTTTCTTTTGTCTATTAGTTTGTTAATCTACTAGTGTTTATTTACCTGTTTGCTCTATGCACACACACACACACACACACGAGATGACTTAGCAGTGAAAGCATATTTAAAACGGAAAATCTTGCCTGCCACTGTATAGTACTTAATTATTTAGTCAATCCCACTTATAAAGAAAAGAAAAAAAAAAAACATTATCTACTAAACCATTTATTAATTAATATGTACATGCAATTGGAGAAATTACGACTTAAATTAGGATAGCAATTAAGACTATAAGCCTTAAATATGGTGTATTACAACTACAATGTCCTATAAAAAAGATATATACGAAATTCATTCCAACAAGAGTCACATATAGGAAATTGCATATTTAAATTTTCCTGCTGTTTATTTCGCAAATTATATACATTTATCTCGCACAAACATGAGGCGAGATTATACGTGAAGGAATGAATGAAGCAAGTGAAAAAAAAAAAAAAACGGAATAAAAAAGGTGAGAAATAATAGTACAAAATTACAAATAAGAAAAAAAATATACTTAAAAAATTGGTAACGTTGAGGAAAGCTAAAAGCTAATGATTATTTAGAAACAAATGAACATCTCAATAAAGAAATAAAGAGTGAAGCCTCATGGATACAATGTAGACAATAACAAATTCTAAAGAACCATAAAGATATACAAATCAGATATAGGAAATCAAGAATATACAAGTGAAATGTACAAAAGTAAGACCATAAAAGTACCTCCGAACAACACACCGGAGCTTCTACTCAGTGCTCAGTGCATCAGTGTTGTGTCTTGTGTTTACCGTGTCTGTGGTAGAAAATTCTATTATCTTTGTGTATGTAGTGGTTCCGATGGAGGTGCTACAGTTTTCTTACACTGTGATAGCGTTTAGACATGAATTACTCGAGTTCCCAGTAACCCGTGATTCTAGAGGGCAGTGGAGAGCTCAGTGGTAGGCTCCCTCAAATACCTGTGTTCCTCGCGGCTCACCTGCACCGGACAGCAATGGTAGGTTAGGTTGCGGCGGTTTGTTGTGGGTCGTGTTGATGTCTATTCTTAGAGTCATATTTGTGTAATCTCATGGTTGTAGCTTATTTGTTTGGAATTTGACGGATGGATTTGATAATGATGGTTTTCTGGTTTTGAGTTTCGTGAGTCAAGCAAAACTTTATATAGAAGACTGTAGCCTAACTTAGTTAAGACTGGGGATAGTTAACGGTGAAACACTCAGTTCTCATTGTCCAGCAAGGAATGTTGCAGGTGGGTGTGGTGAGATGCACGCATCACTACCACTCGCCTGCATAATACTGATAGGCGTCCTGTGCCCCGGGGACGTGCTTGCTCCGGGAGTCAGTAGGATGAACAATTTCCTAGCGAGGGCAGCCCATTCCCCCCAACCCTGAGAGTGCCTGGCTCACGTGCCGGCAGACTTCTGTTGCTGCGATACCTGGTAGTTATTAACCACAGGTTTCTTGGAGCACTTAATCACTGCATAGGAGATCAGCACCACAAGGGTGAACACTGCCAGTGCCCCCATCAGGCCGCTAATGATGAGCAGCCCGCGGAGAGGAAACACATAATCGTCACGCTGCTTCTCACGCACGAAATTGACTTTCTCTATTTCATTTATAGTTTGTTCGGGCTCGGGTGACGGTGTGGCAGGACGAGGTACAGTAATCATTTCCCTGAATATTTCTTCTTCCCTAAGGTCTGGTCTGGTGTGGGTATTTTGCCTTTTCGGAGGCGCAGCGGCTTCGACGAAGGTAGTTTCGATAGGCGTTCCAGGCTCGGGATCGAAGGGTGCCTTCATCACGCTCACAGATACGATGGAAGTCTTGACTGGCGAGAGTGATGTAACCTTAGTGTCGGGCGTCGGTGAGTATGTAGTGGGCATCAAGATGGCTTTGGTGGCGTCGGTGGTGGAAATAGTTCCAGGAAGCCTTGGAGTGCTAGGAATCCAGAGGACTGGTTCAGAAGTATGTGTTGTGTCGGGTAGGCTAGGTGATGTAGTTACATCTGACGCGCCCTCTTTCTGGCGCCTCTTATCCTTACGCTTTTTGTTCCTTCTCCTTCCTCCCTTGCCCTGCCGTCCTTTCTTCCTGCCTTTCCTAGATTGTTCTTTATTTCCTTGGTCGGTGTCGTCGTCGTCGTCATTCGCAGGAAGGGATGCATGCCTGGTAACGTCATCTTGGTAACTTTCCTCGACCACTGACGCCTCATGGTACTTGGGAGGATATGAGTGCACTGGTGGACTTGGCGTGGTGGTGACAATGGTTGTAGAGGAAGTTGGTGCTTTTAGAAACTCAATAACGTCCTTTTTACGCGCTCCATTCCTTAGAAACGTCCGCAGTTCGTCGAAGGTGATGCCTCTCTGGTCCAACATCGCGTGGAGATCTGCCTGGGATGCGAGGTTTTGGATTTCCATGACGTGCTGGAAGGTGAGGATTCTCCGGTCCTGTGAGTCGTGCTCATCTGGCCGCCAGGAGGTGTTACCGTGGTCGTATTCATGGTAGGCATTGTAGTCATCGGGTTGGTACTCGGCAGTCGCGTTGAAATCAAACATATTTCTTTCATCTTCACTAACTTCCTCTTCCTCAACGTTTCTGGTGATGGGCCAGAGATTCGTCTGATGCGGGGTCCCTTCACTAAAACCTGGGCCTGGCCTCATGGGCCCTCTCCCCATCCCACCAAGCGGGGAGTCGCCCTCTGATATTTCTTTCCGCCATGCCGTTGGCCTGAGGATGTGGAAAATAGAGATAAATAGAAATCTTCATCACTTTGCTAATTTATATACTTATATTGATAATCGTGGCATATATATTTTCATATATAGGTATGTTTTTCAAACAAAGTTTTTGCACATATACTGTAACGTTTAGTAAACTGTAGGTCTCGGAAGAAACGTATACTGTTGGGACAAGGTAAAAAGAGTTATTATTATTTTTCTTTTATGTCATAATGCGCTAATTAGGACTTTGGACGTTTTCATGCTATAAAGAGAGAGAGAGAGAGAGAGAGAGAGAGAGAGAGAGAGTGGATGCCTTGTCTCTTCTCTTTTCCTTTGGTGTGGCGTCAGCCTGATGTGTAGATATAAATAAAAAAAAAAAAAGTCAACAGCTCAACGCATATAGCACGAGTTGCTTGAAATTTTGCACCAAGAACACTAATGTGACCGTTGTAAAATAGAAAATATTATGCGACTGTTAAAATGGCTATCAATCGATTTACTATATATATATATAAAAAAAAGATAAAAATCTTAGTACATAACAATGCAGAATATTATTTCCAAGTTAGACTTCAAACCAAAAATATCTAAACAGTGGCCTGATGTCCAGTGCATTGTTGAATAGATTAAGGATAGTAATGTTTACTTTGTTTCATACGTTTGCTAACCAGACTTCAATCTTTCTAGAGACACGAGAAAACACAAGCGGATAGAACACGCTCTCTGAGAAACATTTACTTGTGTAGCTGATAGTGACTCCATTCGCACGTGGGTCACAGAGTCACTGAGAACTCGACAGGGTGTGTGTGGGTGAGGCGCGGTCTTTGCTCTTCTAGTCCTTGTCCTGCTAGCCTTGACATGGCTCACTGCTTTGGTCATTACATCACCGTGCCGCACTCACCGCCTCCACGTGGACACAACATTTAGTTTGCTGGAGTGTCTTTTTGTGTACTTCCAGCTGGCATCAGAGTGTAGTGTCGAGTGAGGTGTATTAGTGTGGGCCCCTCATGCACTCAATAGAGCGTGGCTTAAGTTTGTATTGGTCTGACGATAACTATTTCAAGGAGGCGGGCTGGGCCTCGTTTGTTGGGCCGTGACGTCATCCCTGAACTCCGGTGACTCATGAGGGGCAGCAGCCATGTTGAGTGGATAATTAAACAAGATGACTTTCTTGTTCATATGAGCCTAATTAACTCTCAAATTTATATTCCGTGACGCAGCATCCCCGCCATGTGGTGCGAGCATTCCTACCTTCTTGTCTGGCAGAACACAAAGTTGCTAGCTGTGCAGCCTCCCTCACGGGGCCTGTTGATAAACTTGTAGCGGCTACCAAGTACCATAGTTGTATGGTATTTAAAGGCCACAGTACGAATGCAAACTACAGATGAAGGTATACTGAACTATACCGATCCTCATTCAATTTATTTAACTTTCGGGCTCCTAGCCTAAAGGCGGTGTCACACTAGCACTTTTTCCGTCTACTTTTTCCGTCGCTTTTCAGAAAATCGACAATATTTTGGCTGCGGCCTGTCACACACACACAAACGGTGTTTCGTCGTCACTTTCCGTCGTATCTTCCCGCCAACACAATGTAAACACTAACATGGAGGCCACGCTCCGGCAAAGATACGCTGCTCTGAACGTAATACTGTGTATTAAGAAACTTAGACGAGCTAAACAAGCCAAAAAGCGTGCATGGATGCGTTCATGGTTAGTGGTAGAACCAATGCACGTAGAAGCAGGTTGAGGAGACGCGGCAAGTCTTGTGGTCTTGGTCTTGGTATGTAAACAAAGGCGGAAAATTTGCAGACGGAAACGATCCCCATCGTCTGACAAATTCATGCGAGAAGTTCATGCGGAACGTTGAAAAATAGACGGAAATCGCATTAATCGACGGAAAAAGTGCTAGTGTGACACCGCCTTAAGATCTGTCTACGTATGATTTAAAACTTTTCCAAGAGAGAGATATCACAATTTTGGATCGTTTTTGACTGCTCTTTGGGGAATGGCACCTCAGTGGGTCTTTTCTTCAATCTTTTTGTTGCCCTTCTTACATAAAAGAATCTTAGACTGATGATGACAAATGATATTCTTTACTTAATAACATTGGATGATTTACTGAAAGGTCTGAAGTACTCCATCATTCCTTTTGCCACCAGCGAAATTATGCTCTAGATCTGCGCCACACTAGTTTATTGAACTTAAAGGAGAAACCACCGCAGTCTGAAGATTCAGTTTTTCGTAGTGTTAGGCGAGTCGCCTCGAGGACAGTGACGGATGTCCCTTACGTCTCTCCTCATCTCTTCTGTAGCTCGTATTCTTGAACGTGTTTTGTTCTCTTATCGGAATTTTGTCAAAGGCCGCAAAGATGATTTGCTAGTCGAATATCTCTCTCTCTCTCTCTCTCTCTCTCTCTCTCTCTCTCTCTCTCTCTCTCTCTCTCTCTCTCTCTCTCTGTGATGTCATTGTGTGTATTATAATCAGGTGTTGTTTCTGGTTAGTTTTGGTTTCACCGTCACTTTCTGAAGGTGCTTGGCATTATGGTGAAAGCCCTAATGTTATATGAATCTTAGCTTCCATGTAATTTTCTATCACTATTTACCATTGTGATGAAAAATGCTTCTGCTCTTTCACAGGGAAAATGGTATGCGTTTTCTTTCCCTTGTCTTTTTCTTCAACAACTATTTAATTTCATCATTCCATCATTCAGTGCGTTTTCTAGTCCTTTCTCCGCCAAAAGACAGTTTCCCTCTTGTAACAAACTTCTGTGCTTGGTCATAAACATTTAGCCTTCCCAAACGTTTTAACGTCTAATTTCGTTTAGCATTCTCGAGAGGCTTTAGTACAAGTTACTAGGGTTTTCAAGTGTGTCTCCATGATTGAAGTGTCAATTTAACGAGGATTCTGTGCCACTAATGAGGAAAATTGCTCACAAGAACATGGTTAATCATTTCCATTTCATTCCTTCCTTCCTTCAGCCGGCCATACCTCTTCCTTCCACTCCAATCAGCGACGTACCATAAAAGCCTCGTTAAGACACCACGAGAAACATCGTAAAGATTGAAGTGCAATTGAAACTTCGTCAAGGCTTCATGCGAGACACTTTTCTCTTGATAATTTTTGACAGTGGATAGTGAATGCTGATAAATTAATGGTTTTCTTCTTATTTATCCTTCATCTTCCTTTCCTTTTTCCATATATTCCTTTTCTTATGCTCTACAATTTAGTAATCAAAAACAGCAACTAAAACTCCATTTGAAACCTTAATGCTTTCTGAAATATAGAGCCTGTTATGTCATGGAATCTGCTTGCGTTTATAGTTTCGAAAATATATATATATATATATATATATATATATATATATATATATATATATATATATATATATATATATTTCGAAACTATAAACGCAAGTAGATTCCATGACATAACAGGCTCTCTCTCTCTCTCTCTCTCTCTCTCTCTCTCTCTCTCTCTCTCTCTCTCTCTCTCTCTCTCTCTCTCTCTCTCTCTCTCTCTCTCTCTCTCTCTCTCTCTCTCTCTCTCTCTCTCTCTCTATATATATATATATATATATATATATGAAAACTATCTAGATGACTTTGCTTTTTGGAGATATAGATGCTGGAATTATCTAAATCTATCAATCTAAAGCGTTTACAAAGAATACGAGACAAAAGTTCATCGGATGTAATGATAAAACTCGCGTGGCAGTGACAGTGAAAATGACAGTGACACTTCATGTTCTCATCAGGGACTACACATTTCCAGGTGCCACACTGATGATGACTCCGATTTCCGTACTTAGTTAAGCTCTTAATGACGCGTTATTGCTGTTCCACCATCACTAGAATCACCCCAAAAAACATCAACAGCTCCCCATGATAACACCCACAAAAAAAAACATCAACAGCTCCCCATGATAACATCCACAAAAAAACATCAACAGCTCCCCATGATAACACCCACAAAAAACATCAACAGCTCCCCATGATAACACCCACAAAAAACATCAACAGCTCCCCATGATAACACCCACAAAAAAACATCAATAGCTCCCCATGATAACACCCACAAAATAAAAACATCAACAGCTCCCCATGATAACACCCATAAAAAAAACATCAACATCAACAGCTCCCCATGATAACACCCACAAAAAACATCAACAGCTCCCCATGATAACATCCACTAAAAACATCAACATCAACAGCTCCCCATGATAACACCCACAAAAAACATCAACAGCTCCCCATGATAACACCCACAAAAAACATCAACAGCTCCCCATGATAACATCCACTATAAAACATCAACATCAACAGCTCCCCATGATAACACCCACAAAAAAACATCAACAGCTCCCCATGATAACACCCACAAAAAAACATCAACAGCTCCCCATGATAACACCCACAAAAACATCAACAGCTCCCCATGATAACACCCACAAAAACATCAACAGCTCCCCATGATAACACCCACAAAAAAACATCAACAGCTCCCCATGATAACACCCACAAAAAACATCAACAGCTCCCCATGATAACACCCACAAAATAAAAACATCAACAGCTCCCCATGATAACACCCATAAAAAAACATCAACATCAACAGCTCCCCATGATAACACCCACAAAAAACATCAACAGCTCCCCATGATAACATCCACTAAAAACATCAACATCAACAGCTCCCCATGATAACACCCACAAAAAAACATCAACAGCTCCCCATGATAACACCCACAAAAAACATCAACAGCTCCCCATGATAACATCCACTAAAAAACATCAACATCAACAGCTCCCCATGATAACACCCACAAAAAAACATCAACAGCTCCCCATGATAACACCCACAAAAAAACATCAACAGCTCCCCATGATAACACCCACAAAAACATCAACAGCTCCCCATGATAACACCCACAAAACATCAACAGCTCCCCATGATAACACCCACAAAAACATCAACAGCTCCCCATGATAACACCCACAAAACATCAACAGCTCCCCATGATAACACCCACAAAAAAACATCAATAGCTCCCCATGATAACACCCACAAAATAAAACATCAACAGCTCCCATGATAACACCCATAAAAAACATCAACATCAACAGCTCCCCATGATAACACCCACAAAAAACATCAACAGCTCCCCATGATAACATCCACTAAAAAACATCAACATCAACAGCTCCCCATGATAACACCCACAAAAAAACATCAACAGCTCCCCATGATAACACCCACAAAAACATCAACAGCTCCCCATGATAACATCCACTATAAAACATCAACATCAACAGCTCCCCATGATAACACCCACAAAAAAACATCAACAGCTCCCCATGATAACACCCACAAAAAAACATCAACAGCTCCCCATGATAACACCCACAAAAAAACATCAACAGCTCCCCATGATAACACCCACAAAAAAACATCAACAGCTCCCCATGATAACACCCACAAAAAACATCAACAGCTCCCCATGATAACATCCACTATAAAACATCAACATCAACAGCTCCCCATGATAACACCCACAAAAAAACATCAACAGCTCCCATTGATAACACCCACAAAAAACATCAACATCAACACCTCCCCATGATAACACCCACAAAAAAACATCAACAGCTCCCCATGATAACACCCACAAAAAACATCAACAGCTCCCCATGATAACATCCACTATAAAACATCAACAGCTCCCCATGATAACACCCACAAAAAACATCAACAGCTCCCCATGATAACACCCACAAAAAACATCAACAGCTCCCCATGATAACACCCACAAAAAAACATCAACATCAACAGCTCCCTATGATAACAGCGACAATAAAACATCAACAGTTCCCTCACATCAACAGCTCCCCATGATAACACCCACAAAAAAACATCAACATCAACAGCTCCCCATGATAACAGCGACAAAAAAACATCAACAGCTCCCATTGATAACACCCACAAAAAAACATCAACATCAACAGCTCCCCATGACAACACCCACAAAAATAATACGAGAATATAAATTAAAGGGAGAAAATAACAACATACTTTAGGACATAGCGATACTTAAGAATACTATATGAATATTTACGAGAGCCTGTTAACTGGAGGGAAATAAGACAACGACTTTTCTTTGTTTTTCTTTCATTTTTTAGGGGTGACTGTGCTACGTGGCGATACCTACTCGAAGAATGCTACGTGAATGACATTGAGGCTCTTGTCGGTTGGTGATCCCTCTCGCTTGACCGACGTGAATGCTCTTAAGTATAGGGTATGAGATGATAGCCCAGCAGGAGTCAAGTGGCATTTGATTCTCTGATGTCGCAGTATGTATATTGGAGTGAATTGAGAGAGAGAGAGAGAGAGAGAGAGAGAGAGAGAGAGAGAGAGAGAGAGAGAGAGAGAGAGAGTCCAAGTGTGCGTGTGTACGTGCGTGTTATAAAAGATCAAAGGAGCAGCATCACCAGGTACGAATGAGGAAAGAATCATCACGTTACCCTCATCACCTTATCCTGTAGGCGTCTATAGCGAGCCCTCACTCACTCTGTAAGTACATCCGCCTTCCTACGTGCTGTCTTAATTTTCACGCCTCTCTCGCAATTTACCTTGAGCCGTCCAACCTTGTGTGTGTGTGTGTGTGTGTGTGTGTGTGTGTGTGTGTGTGTGTGTGTGTGTGAAGAGTTAGTAAACAAAATTTCAAGTATAATAGACATTTTTTTTATATATACGGATGTGTTTAAGTAACATTCCAAGTAGAGTAATTAATTGTTTGAACTTTTGTCAAAATTTTCACACTGCGGAATCTATTTTACATACTATAATACAAAAAATAAATGGCTGAAAAGTCGCAAATACTTATGAAGGAAGAAAATAAAAATATTTAGTAATGACGGTCGAGAACAGTCCCGGAATACACGAGACAAGAAGGAAACAAGGAAGGAAAAAAGTATATTGCGTATAATGGGAAAGAGAGAACAGCTTCGCCAGTACGCCACGGTAACTTTAGTCTAAGGATCTCGAAGAACTGAAGGCCCACCCAATATTCTCTTCTCTTTGCTCACTCAGTAATTGCGAGGGTCAGATGTTAAGTGCCTGTTGAAGGGACGAACGTAGACTAACAGAGGGGAGGCGAGAGAGGTGGTGATGGATGCTTTGCTGCTTATTAGCGTTCATATTCGTTAACGTTTCGGCATTTCATCTTGTCAATTTTTGATAGGTTCGGTTTTTTCGAGGTTATTATTGTGGGGCTAAAGGGCGTTTTTTTAATTTTTTATTTATTTATTCGAGGGACAATTTAACAAGGATCCAACATGACTTTTTTTTGTGATGTAATAATGATACAGCTGATTCTTCACCGTCAGTAGGGAAAGGGAAAATCATAAGAACCACGCTAATGATTTCTACAGCCTTTAAAAACAGAATGAGAGTACGAAAAAAGATTTATGAGAATTTGAGGAAATGGGATGAAAGGACAAAAAAAAGTTTGCAAGTACGGGCATTTTCATGAAAAGATTTAAGAGACGGCTACGTGTTTGTTGACAGAGAGACTCAAACAGAAACACGTCATCGCTGAGTCTTATCATGTCACAGGAAATCAGCAAGTGACGTATTGATGAGTGAAAAGTGAAGTACACATAGCGCACTGCATTCAACCCTTTAATCTTTGTCTTTTGTTTATTTTGTAGAGAGAGAGAGAGAGAGAGAGAGAGAGAGAGAGAGAGAGAGAGAGAGAGTGAATAGGTCCAATCAATCGCCAATGAGGGGTGGGGAGGCATACATGATGGGTCCCGCCACTTCCCTCACTCGCCAGCAATCTTTCCATGGCAGGCAATGCGGGGCTCAGGCATCCACGCAGCCTGGACACTCATTCTCTCCTGGAAGTACCTGGCGTAACAAAGGCGTAATGGATCAGTTTGTTGCAGCCTGATACACGATTCAGAGATACTCCTCCATCCTTAAGATAACTTGCGCAACAAATAGTACATTATGATGCAGGAAAGGAACGGTCCATGCTGGCGACTCAGTGGAAGAATTGTGGGATGGTGTGTGGGTATAAGCGCGTGGTATAATGATAGTGGGTGAGGGGAGATGCTGAAGTTAGTTAATTGGGGGCGAAGTTACAGTCTAAACTACTCCCTCTATTGTCAAGGTCTGGTAAGGGTAATAAAATTTTAAGGAGTAATTCTACCTACATAGACGTAATTGTAGACGCCTACGTGTTACGCTTCTACAGTTACGTAAATGGAAGGGCCACGTGCTTTCTCCGCCAGAGGGGCACGCGACAGACGGGGAGGTTGCGTTTAGAGAACACATTGAATATTTGCTGTGTTGTGATGCTGGTGCAGAACACAATCCCGGAGCAGCGAGCTTATCTTATTTTCTGCGCATCAAAGAGAAAATAAGAGGAAAGGGATTTAGAATCTCCTTTGTATGTGACAAAATGGGATGTCTTATGAGAGCTGTTCCGTGAGCAGCGAACAGCGACCGAACTGCAACATAGCGTTCAGGCAGGAAGCCAGTGAAAAAGTGGTCATGAAGTAATCTGCGAGCGGCCAATAGACACTCACCTGTTTTGCCGGTGTGACAGATCTTCCTTCAGCTGGTGACCGAAAGTATCGTGGCGGACGAAGGAGCTGTCTGAGTCAGAGGTGTCAGGTGTGTGCTGGGTGCGTGGCCATCTGGTCTGCACAGGAGGCGCCTTCATTCCTGCCCACCCTGCGCTGCCCTCCATTAACGTGGGATTTCTGCTGCGGTCCCACTGGGCATTGGCAGGCCTCAGGTGAGCTCTGTTCATTGCGAAACCAAAGCCAGTGCCCTGTGAATTGAAGCCGTGGCTCCTTGCTTCCCAGGTGTGCTGACGGGGTATGAATGGCCCGGGCGTGACAGCGGGAGTGGCCATGCTGGGAATGCCTCGTGAGTGCTGGTGCAGCTGGTCATAGGTAGAAGGAGAACTGCTGAAGCCACCGGGTGATGGCAAGCTGCTGCTGCTGCTACTGCCGCTAAAGTGCTGCGAGGGCTGCTGGGGTGTCTCGGAGCTCCTGTGGGGGATAACTTAGCCATTAGTACAGTTACTAACTAATAAAAGGTGATCTTATGGAGCTTGAAAATTTGAAGGGTATTTGAAATATAGTGGGTAGGAAATCTGATTCCATGTCTGTCGAATCATCAACACCACCACCACCACCACTACTTTTGCTCATTTCCATTTCTCCTCCAGCTTTTCTCCTTCTCTCCTCCTCCTCTTCCTCAAAAGGTCTGTTGCTGTTTGGCTTTCCTTTGTATTCCTTTGTATTCCTCCTTTTGTAAGACTCATAGCCATGCGATGTAAACTAGACTTGCGTGTTAGAAATATAACCGTATTTAGATGATGATGATGATGATGACGACGACGACGACGTAGACGGACTTACTTAATGGGAGGGCTGAAAACGATGGCTGTCGGGTGCATGAAGGCTGCGCGGGAGCCCCTGAATTTGACACTCTTGTTGTTGTTGTTGTTGCTGTTGTTGTTCTCCTGTAAATGTATATATTGTGATAATTTATACTACTACTACTACTACTACTACTACTACTACTACTACTACTACTACTACTACTACTACGACGACGACGACTACTACTACTACTACTACTACTACTACTACTACTACTACTACTACTACTACTACTACTACTACTACGACGACGACGACGACGACGACAACGACGAGGACGAGGACTACTACTACCACCACCACCACCACCACACTACTACCACTACCACCACCACCACCACCACCACTACCACCACCACCACCACCACCACCACCACCACCACCACCACCACCACTACCACCACTACTACTACTACTACTACTACTACTACTACTACTACTACTACTACTACTTTTCTTTTATGTTATGGCCTGTAGTGCTTGTAGGTATATCTTGAAGAGTATGGGGAGCGCTGTCCAGCTTCCACCCATTAGCGGCGCAGACAATTTTATTTATAGTGGTACCCATATTAGGGTCCATATTACCTACTCAAGCACATCTTTTGTGAAAGGCAATTACACCACCTAGAACCTGGGTATCATGGTGACATGTAGGTAACTTTAAACCACTCGACAAATGAGAAGTTTCAAGGCGGTACGTGGTAGGATTCGCATCTACGCATGGACGTCTGCCCGATCCCACGCTCACCACCTTATCCACCATACTACTACTACTACTACTACTACTACTACTACTACTACTACTACTACTACTACTACTACTACTACTACTACTACTACTACTACTGTTTATCCTTTTTCCCTAATTTGCCGCACATGCCAGTTCAATAGTTTCATGGTTAGCACACATGGCTCACAACCCAGAGTTTGAATCCCTGGTCTCAACTCCTCCCCACACACCAACCTTTGTTCTCCTAGCATTGAAGGAGTATGAGAAGTAACCAAAGGAGTTGTATGGCCTTGTAATGCGGCAGTCCCGTCCAGACGTCTTAGTTATTGACTTTATTTACTTATTAATTTATTTTCTTATGCGATAGGAAGACCAGACAAGGACAAAAAAAAAAAAAGTGACTAAAATTAACAAATGGAAATAAGAAATATGATAAAATGAATAAGTGAAAAATAAATGAATATAATAAAACAATTTCATTACTTTAAAACAAAGAGAAAAGGAGAATTACAAGGTCTAAGAGAGAGAGAGAGAGAGAGAGAGAGAGAGAGAGAGAGAGAGAGAGAGAGAGAGAGTAGATCTAAGAGAGGCCAATTCAGCATAGCGAGATTGTCTTAACCCCGCAAACTATGCACTCACGTCTGGGGAGGCCTTGGTTCGTAACGACGCATCCTCAAACATTTCGGCGTCTGATTTTCGCATCTTACGACGAACATTGTTGCTGGTTATTGGAGGTTTTCACGAACACTTTCATAATTATAGTGATAGTTTAAATTGAGTCATGTGGTCTCCTAAAGAAAATCGGTATCTATGAGAACCAAATTACTCATCCCATTGTAACGTTATGAATAGAATAAAACATCCTTGAGAATATGACTAATCTTCTCTTTTTAGCTTGAGGAATAAGAACAACATCCATGAAAACTTATTACTCATCTCTTTTGGCTTCAAGTATACAAACATAAGACAACTAAGCGGCTAAGAATACGGTCGATTTGACTTGGAAATGAACTCATGTAGGATGGTAAAAATGTCGCGATGTCAGTTCTATACAAGGGACCTCTCTACTTAGTGTATGGAGTGTGCGCTGTGTGTATGAGGGAGGGGAGGAGGGAGGAACACCCACACAGCATTATTAAACAAGAGACTCAAGGGTTATTTTGTTTCATCAACTCTAATCCGCTTGTCTCCAATCTCTCTCGAAACCTCTTACTTTGTCATGTCCCAGTCGAGGTTCATGGTCGTTCGTGATCCGCTATAAAAACTTCTCTTGTATCTCTTCTCTGCTTCTGAATCGCCTCTCTCTCTCTCTCTCTAATGTTTGCTGCTGTGCGTAGTCATTTCTTTTCTAGTGGCTGTGTCAGTCTTATGAATATGGTATAGCTTTTAATGTTCGAACATGGGGTAAAGTTATTTGATGATTTTATTAAGTTCTGTGGTGGCTTTCTTGCAATCAGAGTTATGTGATGTGCTTAGTAATATTATGAATCTAAATGTCTCAAGCGTCCCGCAATGCCCAATTACAATGAATGATTTTTTCCCCAAAGACCACACATATTCTAAGATTAAGCTATATTCTCTTTCTTTTGTTTCTCAGTGCTGTTTGGTTCCGTTATTGTGGCGACTTTAAGATAATCCTTAATTTTTTCATTCCCTTAAATGATAAGAGCATAAAAACTTGAGAAAACAAAGAAAACTGCGAGAATCCACCATGCCTACCCGTGGCAGCCCCTGTACAAAACACACTTGCTTATTCTCATAACTGAATATTCTGCCTTCCTGTTTTGTGCTATTCCTGTCTTCCATTGATGGAGCGTCGCGTTAACCTAGGAGCTAAAAATGCGTTGCGTGGAAAGATCATAGTGATGTGTTGTGGATGGAACCTATCGAGCTATCCAGTCATTCTTATCCGCGTTTCCCTGATTCCCTGGTTAGTGAGAACGGGTGTGTGGCAGGCTTTGGATATGGTTAAGCTCAGCATTTCTCCTGGGGCGCCACTAACCGGTGGGCGGCGGGGTCACATATGGTGGAGTGCGTTTCTAAGTTATGGCACTCTTTACGTCAGTCACGCTCCTCATAAAGTTAGTAAATTAATTTTAGACGCTTCGCTTTGCCACTTAAATTTTGTGAGTTGTTTTTAACTTATTTTTACAGTTGTGGTTTAACTCATATTTTTCGTAATGATGTTTTCTCGCCGAGAAATTGTATGCAGTCATTAAGTGTGAGTATCCAGAGTCTTTGTGCGTGGATAGAATAGTAGTATCTTTTAACAGACGCACCGCCAGTCATGTTTCTGTGGTGGGCTGTATCATTTAGTGCGAAATGGATCTCGAGTAGAAAAACACACATGTGATGTGAAACCTTATAAGTATTTCATATACCTAAGAAGAAGAAGAAGAAGAAGAAGAAGAAGAAAAACAACTTAACTCAGCGTCTTGAAGCAATTTTTTACAATTCAGGAAACTTTGTGCCGCATACACTTGACCGCATTGTTGTCGTTCAGTAAGGTGGAGGAAGGAGGAGGAAGAGGAGGAGAAGGAGGGTGGTGGTTCCCGATGACCGCGAGGCACAAATCTTTGGCCTTGGAATCATTGTTGAGTTTCACAGCACACACTTCCTGGTGGAGGAGGCTACTGCTTTGTTCACGCCCTAGGGATCCTACGCGGGTCTGCATAAGATGGCTATTCTGGTCAAGACTTACTGAAGGCTCCCTCTGTCTGACGAGTGGGGGCTAACCTCACACCCGATATTGGTGACCCTTGCGGATCTAGCGAGTCATTCAACCGTGCCCCAGCGTCAGTGATATAAGGAGTGTGCAGTACAGGGTCAATTGCTGCCTCTCGTGTTGTTGACCAGTGACCGATAGCGGGGCGGTGCTGCAGCGTGAACCATCATGCGCTGCGCCCAGGACTCCGCGACCCGTGAGTGGGAGGGAGGAAGGCACGGAAAGGGATGACGGAAAGGAAGAACACAGAGGAACATAAAGGAAGAGCAAATAGATCTGTTTTTACGTGGTTATCCGTTGGTATCTAGCGAAGGAAAGTTTTGAAGAAAAGGAAGAGCATAAAGGAAAGCAAAAGAAGGAAAAATGGTATAAGATCTATTTTTCTTTACGTGACTATTATACTGCTATGCGAGTGGGATAGAAGGCCGAGAAACGAAGGAAAAAGAAGGAGGAGCACAAAGGAACACGAATGAAGAACAACATATAGATGTGTTGTGCCATACGTGGCTGTCGCATGATAATCCACGCTGTCTAATAGAAAGAAAAGTAAGGAATATAGGAGAGTAAAGAAGAGAGAGAGAGAGAGAGAGAGAGAGAGAGAGAGAGAGAGAGAGAGAGAGAGAGAGAGAGAGACCTATCAAACCTGTCCTCATACTCACCAGTGCAAGAGAGGGCTGGCGTGCGGCGAAAGCTTGTGTTCCATCTAGCAGCAGCAGCAGGAGCAACATCACCACCGCCAGCAGGAAGCAGCCTTTTGACATAGGCGGCCCAGACTTCCCGTGGCCTGCCCCTCCCCGCACCGCCATTACGTTCACGACTTCTTCTTCACCTTCTGACAGGACCCCTTCTGTGCATCGCTTGACTCCCGTGGCCTCTTGATTTGACCAGTATCGTTTTCTCTGTTTCTTTCTTATTCTTTTTTATTCTTTTTTATCCTGATATGTTTTTGTTTTTCTCTGGTGTGTTTGTTGTAGTGTTTGTTTTGTTTGGTGTTGCTTGTTTCCTGCTCGGCTTCCTTTTCTTCTTCTTCTTCTTCTGCTTGATTTTTTAAGGTATTGTTGTTGTTCTTGTGGTTGATGTTGTTGTTGTTGTTGTTGTTGTTGTTGTTAGTGGTGGTTGATGGTGGCGGTGATGTAAACAGTGAAAACGCGCTTCTGTAATAAAGAAAAAAAGTCAGAGAGAGAGAGAGAGAGAGAGAGAGAGAGAGAGAGAGAGAGAGAGAGAGAGAGAGAGAGAGAGAGAGAGTTATAGTACATGCATTCAAAGGACAGACTGACTTACACACACACACACACACACACACACACACACACACACACACACACACACACACACACACACACACACACACACACACACACACACACACACACACACACAGTCGAAGAAGCAAACACTGACTGTCCCACTTATGAGTACACACGTGTTTTCCCTGCGTGATTCTCATGTTGTTTTAGTAAATTGTTTATCTTTGCAAATTACACTTCGTCATAAGTTGGCGGCGCACACACACACACACACACACACACACACACACACACACACACACACACACACACACACACACACACACACACACACACACACACACAACTTTATAAATAGCCTTTAATACTCCTTTACAATTCTTACTTTAGACTAGATAGTGTAGCTTATCACAAACACCCACGCAAAGGCTAGTCTGTAAAGTGTTGTTAGTTGTTCCTCCTTTGTGAATCCCTTGATGTATTCGAGTATTACATAGTATACTACATTAGTTCTCACAGACAGCCTCGGGTGTATTATCATTTGTTTTTACTTTGTATTCCCTTAATTCCTTTGTGTTGGGTACTTTTCATGCATTGGATTTGAGTTAGGATTGGGTTAGGAACGCTGAGATAGAAGGAAGGAAGGGTGGAAAGACGGAAAGAAGAAAAACAAGGAAGGAGGAAGGAAGGAAGGAAGGAAGGAAGGAAGGAAGGAAGGAAGGAAGGAAGGAAGGAAAAGAGTAATGCTAAAAAAAGAAAGAAGGTGATAGGACATAAGGAAGGAAGGAGAGAAAAAAAAGGAAGGAAGGATGGAAAGAGGAGCATAAGAAACTAAAAAAAGAAGGAAAAAAGGCATAAGGAAGGAAAGAAAGGATAGAAGGAAAGAAATAAAGAATGGAATAGGACATGAAAAAAAATGGAAAGAAGGAAGGAAGGAAAGAAGGACATAAGGAAACAAAGATAGAATGAAAAAGGCACAAGGAAGGAAGGAACGACGGAAAGAAGAGAATAAGAAAGGAAAGGAAGAAGGAAATAAAACATGAAGTAAAAGGAAGAGAAGATAAACTAAAAGAAAAGAAAAAAAAGACACAAGGAAGAAAGGAAAGAAGGAACCGAGGAAAGGAAGGAAGGGAGGCCATAAGATCAGAGTATATGGGAAACCGTAAGAATTTGATAGGCTTACACGTGGCTGTTCCTGTACAAGACACACCTATAAACACACCACGTATCATCCCAACCATCAATAACTCTTCCTTTAAACAGTTTAGGCCTATTGTGAAACTTTATCTTTTATTCAAGTGTCCTGGTTTTTAGCTATTTTGGTGCATTTGTTTATTTATTTACTTGTATACTTATCTGTATTGTCTTACTAAAGCTTAATCCTTCATTCAAGTGTCGGGGAATGTTTAAGTTAATTTTGGAAGCGCGTGAGTTTTTTCTTTTACCTTGAGCTCAACCAAACGGAACTGCGTGTTTTCTGTCGGTGTGCGTTGTGTTTTTATTCGTCTTTTCCGTCTCCGGGTTAGAGAGAGAGAGAGAGAGAGAGAGAGAGAGAGAGAGAGAGAGAGAGAGAGAGAGAGTGAAAAGGGAAGAGTAAAGGAAGGAAAGAGAGAGGAAAAAATGGTGTGGGTGCGGCTTAAGAGCAGAGCCGTGTTGTGCATCTCACTGTAATAACAAGGTGTG
>NC_059301.1:22934753-22944753 GCF_017591435.1 Portunus trituberculatus | reverse complement strand
GGAGGCCGAGTGCAGGGTTGTGTAGGGTAGGCATACATAGAGGACGTCTTCCTAATGAGGGAGTATACGTGCCAGTACACACACACACACACACACACACACACACACACACACACACACACACACACACACACACACGGGCGCGCCTCGGCTCTCGCTGCCCCACCGTGAAAAGGGAGGGAGAAAAAAAATACACCGTCTGAGTAGAACCGTGTGTTGTTTACTCAGAGGCGGAAAGGTAAACAGGTCTGGAGGTGCTGCCGTGTGTCATTGTCTACTCCGTCGTCCCTCTTGCCCCCCCAACCACGACCCATCCCTGCTCCGCTTTACTTCACCACCTCTGACAGTGCATAATGGATTTACTGGCGTTAAATAATGCGGGAAAATATCTCTAAATCTTCTCGCAACACTCCTGGACAGGGTGGTTGGTCTTGGTCGTCTGGGTACGCGACAACACATGAGGCCTGAGTGGAGCGGCGAGGCGGTGGTTGCGAGGCGGCCTGACTTGATGTGAGGGTGAGTGACAAGTGCTATAAACAGAGGGGACACCAGTAAGGCTGGCGGCGCAGGACCCTGGGGCGGATTCTTAGTAAGGCTGATGACCCAATGAGGCCTTAAAGTGTTTGGGAAAGCGAACAAGGGCACGGAGAGGTGGTGCTCAGTTTCTCAACATTAATTTTTGGAAGAAATGTTATTCACTCCTTTAATGTTCTCCTCTGCGTAGATGCTGTGGATGCCCTTCAATGTAGGTTAAACAAACACAGCAGCGCCAAGGGATGAGTGCAGCGAGGGAGCCACGGGGAGGTCAGCAGTAGTGCAGCGCCGCTCCTCTTACTTTGCTGTCTTCTTGTGGCCATGTGAGCCAAATTTGGTGGTGTCGTCTTTCTGTTTTATCTCATACTCGCCTTTTTTCCCTGTAAATAGTTAGAAACATCATATTAATGTTTCTTTGGGACAGCTCAGGCTTTTCTCTCTTAGGGATTTATGCTCGTAGAAGATAATACACGAGCTTCCCGGCAGTTTTGGTGGCTGTGTTTTTCAAGACAAATCCGAAGGGAAGACATGAGTTCGCAGTGTTTTTGACGCGTTAAGGCGGTCGTTCTATCACTCCTTTCAGACTTTACTACTGTCAGGTTAAGGATTTGGGTCTTGTAGTGGAGCCTTAATGCTTTTTGTTGATAGCACATGATATATCAAGACAAAAGGGATGACACTGTATAGATGTGTGTGTGTGTGTGTGTGTGTGTGTGTGTGTGTGTGTGTGTGTGTGTGTGTGTGTGTGTGTGTGTGTGTGTGTGTGTGTTGGGGATAGAAGAGGAGCGAATCGTTTTGTATGTGAAATTATAGAAAAATGATCAGGGCTAAGGGTGCTTGGTCACATTACTTTAACCCGGACTTATTAAGAGTGGTAGGCAAACGTGACACAGGCATCAGGGCTCCAGATGATTGACGGGGGTTTCCGGATGTTTCGCTACCAGGGTCTGTCAAACATATGGTCGGCCCACACACGTGTACACTGAGACAAGACAAAGGGACCGAAAGATACCGAGGGACACTTGAAGACACAGCGATAGATGAAAAATTGACCAGATACAGAACCAACCATAAAGAAAAAAAAAAGCATAAAAAAGAAAAAAAAGAGTAAACTGACTAACTAGATAACTAAATATAGATACAGCAATAAAGAGCATAGAAGCAATGAGCCTTAAGAAAAAAAAATAACTAATTAACTCACTAAAATACATCAATAAATGAACATATACGCAGGTAGACAAACTGAAAGAAAATCGGACATCATTCAAGAACAGGATTAATAAATACAAATGCCAAACATATGAAAAAAAGTAACAAAAGTAAGAAATAAAGACAATGTGGGAATAATCTGTTACTCCAACACCAGTAAAGAGAGAGGAAATGTGTTAAGAACATTGAAGTATCTCATATAGTGCAATGTGTGTGTGTGGGGGCTTGGATTGGTGAGTGAGTGAGTGAGTAAGTGAGTGAGTGGCAGCGGAAGAGGAGGGGAGAACAGAGGCATCAGGTGTCTTCTTCCTCCTCTCATATTCGCTCCACTCCAGGGGTCAGAGGGCCAGAGCTGGTGCCCCTCTGTCTTCTTGGAGGAATTCCCACAATGGTACACCAAGTCTTTTGTTTTGAAGGACCTCACACACCGGCGCGCGAACAATCTTTAGTCTTGATGGAGTTTTTTTTGGGGGGGTAGGAAGGGGCAAGGGTGAGAACCGAACAATCGTGTGGGTGTGTGTGTGAATTGTTTCATGGTGAAGTTTGAAGGGAAGGTCTGTCCCGGAAGAAGAATAGGAAGAGGAAGAAGAGAAAGGAAAAATGGTGATGGTGATGATGGAGAAAAAGAAGCAATATAAAAAAATAAGGATCGCAAAGATGATTTTAAGAATTTTCCGTGTGTTTGAACATGATTTCTTGTTAACTGTTATTTAGAAGAGAATAATCGTCCAGGAAAATAATAAAAAGAACAACAACAAGAAAATAAAATAAGTAAAATTCAGGCTATGTTGATAATTTTGAGGCAAGGTGTGAATGTGGGGCTGAGTAGTTCCGTGGTAAAGTGGTCGGTTGGTGGTCGTGATGGCGCGAGTTGGATCTTGACACCCGGCAGTTGCTTGGTGAGATTGGTGGTGCTTTCTCTTCAACCCCAGTTAAGGATTGGCCACAAACTGACATGTCTGCCTTAATGTGTACGGTGTTGCTTGGGATGTATCAAAGTCACTATCTCTTGTGTGCAATGAGAGGATTGTAACACGTTTTATTGTTTCCCTACGTTGTTAACACAGCGTTTGAACTCCTCAGCCCTAGCAATTCCTTAAGCTTAATAATACTGGCCTAAGATTTATAGTGTACTACGCCAAGACACACACAGTGGGTAGAGTTATGAACTTTAAGATTGACGTGAGGGAAGCTTAGGTTTGAACCCCACTCGGATACAAAAAACTTAAAAAACATTCATTCTGTCACCATGTGTGCCTACAAAACACACAAGCGCGCCCGCGCGCGCGCACACACACACACACACACACACACACACACACACACACACACACACACACACACACACACACACACACACACACACACACACACACGTCTCGAGCCTCTTCTGCTGGATCACCAAAAGAACCAAATCATAAAAATGCAGCACCGTAATATTGAAAAGAAAGTGTTTAAAATGTACAACACACAGTAGCATGAAATGAAGATGCGCATTCCACTCCACCTCACCACTTGACTCCTTGCTAAATTAGGGGCACAGTGAAGCAGCGGCGGGCCCTTCACCTGCAGTGGCACCAGCAGGACTTTGTTGCTTGTTGTTTAAGGTTGCCGCCGTAGGGAATGAGCTTAGTGTCTTGTGACGGGCCATATAAATCAGGTCAACAATTCTTATTTCCACTGTGATTACTTCTTTACGTTTTAAATCTTCTGATCTGCTTAGAATCTCTCGATGATCCAGTTTTGTGAGAAGATAGTCAGTAGATTTGAGGACTAAAGACTCAAGCAAAGCACAAACACAGTGAAAGTGAATACGTAAGGTTACTCGACTCCTGGCCATGGCTGCGTGTATCAGGTGACTCCGGGAAGGCAGAGTGCGAGGTGTGAGGGTGGAGGAGGGACAGGTGTAAGGTCACGAGTTTTGTTTTTCTCCCACGTGCTTCATTAACATTCCGCACCTGACACAGTCTTCTTGAACCAGCGAACTCACCTATTGTTATGTATTTATTTGCTTATAATTTTTTTCCCATAGTTATCCTCGTAAAATTAATGAAATGCAATAGAGGACAAATTGAAAAGATGCGATTGTTTTATTTTTATTTTTATATTATAGAGGCAGTCCATACATTTAAAAAGTATAAGAAAAGGATGGTTTAAGTGTCGTTACCTAAAGATTCGTATTGAAAAAAAAAAAAAAAACAAAGCTCAAGACTTTTCCTATTTAGTTTCTTGATACATCTCGTATTAACTAAAATTCTGTAGTTTGGCAGAGTTGTAGAATTAGATTTTTGTCTCACTATTTATAATGTTTGCACTTTTACTTCACTCTGTCACTCACTGGCGACCTTTAGCTAACCATGATCTTTAACCTTCTTTATCGTACTCATGTCCCTGAATGCGCTAAATATCAGAGAAGTGTATTTAAAGACTAAACTAAAAGTATTTCTAAATAGCACCGTTAGTACAAGTGACTCTATGAACGAATGCAAAGATTCACTAAGAGGTGGCAGGGATATTTCATCTTATTACATTTGCATTGCATTACCGTGTTATCTTGATCTTGAGCGATAATTATAGAAACACCACGAGGTCAAGAACGCAATTAACTACTAAGTCAGTCTCTCTAACTCTCTCTCTCTCTCTCTCTCTCTCTCTCTCTCTCTCTCTCTCTCTCTCTCTCTCTCTCTCTCTCTCTCTCTCTCTCTCTCTCTC
The DNA here is from genome assembly GCF_017591435.1 of Portunus trituberculatus. Lineage (NCBI taxonomy): Eukaryota > Metazoa > Arthropoda > Malacostraca > Decapoda > Portunidae > Portunus > Portunus trituberculatus. Next base: position 22,940,298 of record NC_059301.1, on the reverse strand, counting down.
ACACACACACACACACACACACACACACACACACACACACACACACACACACACACACACACACACACACACACACACACACACACACACACACACACACACACACACACACACACACACACACACACACACACACACACACACACACACACACACACACACACACACACACACACACACACACACACACACTCCAGGTTCGAGTCCCGGAAAACGGCGAGGCAAATGGGCAAGCCTATTAATGTGTAGCCCCTGTTCATCTAGCAGTAAAAAGGTACGGTAGGTAACTCGAGGGGTTGTGGCCTCGCTTTCCTGGTGTGTGCAGTGTGGTGTGGTCTCAGTCCTACCCGAAGGTCGGTCGATGAGCTCTGAGCTTGCTCCGTAATAGGGAAGGCTGGCTGGGTGACCAGCAGACGACCGAGGTGAAAAATTACACACACACACACACGAGAGAGAGAGAGAGAGAGAGAGAGAGAGAGAGAGAGAGAGAGAGAGAGAGAGAGAGAGAGAGGAATGTGTGCTTCATGACGACGTCCCATTCAGTCTCAGGTAGGATCCGTGAGTGCCTGAGAGAGGTGTCTGGCTGAGAAATGCCTGACGGAGGAACAATCGCGTGGATGTACCGGATATAACGTGTTGAATGGATGTATTATATTCAATTTGTGTCGTGCATTTCTAGACCAATGAGAGGAGGTGTAACTTTTTTTCTTACTCATCTTCATATAATCTGAGGTTTTGTCTGATGCAGCTATACTAAACATTTCCTTGACTTATCTATTTATTTATTCATTTATTTATTTATTTATCTATTTATTTTAACAGACTATTTTTTTCTTGCATTAGCAGCGTTGTTTTCATGAGTCTGTTGTTAGTTTAACTAGTCTTTCCCACCATCAGTACAAAAAAACACCCACACGAAAACCGAGAAATCATCCTTGTGGCTTTTAGAAAATAGTCAGAGAGAGAGAGAGAGAGAGAGAGAGAGAGAGAGAGAGAGAGAGAGAGAGAGAGAGAGAGAACAAAGGGTTTTAAGAATATGGACCGTAATCTGGTCGTGTGAGAATGATGACGTCAACTTAGCGTGACGTCAAGGTTGCAAAAAAAAACTTGTCATAGTACCCGAGACTACGTACGTATTTGCCCGAGGACTTTGAACTGAGCAGCGTTTCATTTGAGGATCTGACACAAGAGTTAGGCAGTTGGTGGCGGTCAAGCTGCGATGGGCGGGATCAGGTTACCGCCTCTGCCTGTTATGGGTGGCGGGAGGGAAGAGTGAGGCGCCCACCAGCGTGATTCACTCGCCAGTCTGTCTGCCTCCTGGGAGGACTTGCTACGTGCCTGCCCGCTTGCCTGCCTGCCTGCCTTCACCCTTGCTTGCCTGCCAGTATCCTTGCCTTGCTCACTGCCTGCTTGACTGTCTCCATGCATGTCTGGCTTACCGGCTGTCTGACTGATTGGGGGGCTTGGGTGACTGACTGGGTGACTGTTTAGTGTATTAGTTAATTGACTGAATACCTGGTTGACAGATTTATTGACTGATTGACTGACTGGTGACTGATTCATGGATTGTTTGATTTGTTGACGGGTGAAATGAATTGTTGATTTATAGATTGTTTGCCTGATTAGATGATTGATTGAATGGGTGGGTGACATAATGTATTAACTAATAGATTGCTTGACTAACCGCGTGAATGACTGACTCGTTGCATGCTTTCCTAGTAGACTGATCGCGTGTGCTTGATTTCTCGCATGACAAACAGACTAATACTGACTGACTATCTGCCTGCCTACCTCTGTGACAGGATGTAAAGCCCATTGGTTTATGTGTGTCTGTAGTAAACATCACCACCATCCTTTAGCCAACGTATCCCCAATGGAGCACGAACATAACAATCTTGTGTTGCTTCCGCGGCGGACAGCCTGCATCTTCCTTTACAAGAGTCAACAGAGGCGGGCATGTTTTAACTGTTTGCGGTTAGATAAACTTTGGCATTTTCTGTGAGTCTTTTATCTTAATGTACTGTGGTGTGGACGTTAACTCACTCATTCACTCAAGTATCATTATTATTATCTGCATCAGCATTAGCCTCAGCATTATCATCATTACCAAACTTACTACCTATGCAAAGTCAAGTGCGAAGGTAGTTTTTGTTCTCACTCACTCAAATATCATTATTATTATCAACATCATCATTAGTCTCAGTATTATCATCATTGGCAAACTTACTACCTATGCAAAATAAAGTGCGAAGGTACTTTTTATAGCTTTACTTCTTGATGTTTTCTTTGTGTGTATATGTGTGCAGAGAGAGAGAGAGAGAGAGAGAGAGAGAGAGAGAGAGAGAGAGAGAGAGAGAGAGAGAGAGAGAGAGAGAGAGAGAGAGAGAGAGAGAGAGAGAGAGAGAGAGAGAGAGAGAGAGAGAGAGGGAGAGAGAGAGAGTGAGTGTCTGTCCATCATCTTTCATGTATAGCGTATCATTTAATATGTTTCATGACTGTATACCCACCGTCATCTCCCTGCCCACCAATTACCCTCCTTCCCTCATGTCCTATACTCGGCAGCACTTGGCTCTGAACGGCGCTGTCTGTCACCAAATATACAAGTTCCCGTCACGTCACCCACATGGACAGAGAAACAGAAAACGACTGAAACCTCCCTTGAAAAAAAAAAAAAGAAAAGAAAAAAAAAGCTACTCGTGTTTAGATTCTTGTTTTATTGGGATGCGATGGGCTTTGTGTCCCAGTTAAAATTTTTGACTCCCTTGTATTCATTTTGGTAGATCTCAATTTTTTTTTGCAGTATTTTATTTATTAGCATTATTTTGTGTGTCATGTGTTGTTTAGATTAGTGACACTTTTGCTGACTCATTATATGTCTGAGTTTGTGATACATGTTTAAGTATCATATATGAGTTGGTAGCACTTTCCTGACTGTCATTTATGTTTGGGTTGGTAGCTCTTATCGAACTGTCATTGGTGTTTGAGTTGGTATCACTTAGCGAACTGTCATATAATACAGAAGACCACCAGTGATACTTCCCCACGGCATGGTAGTAATGGTGATCCACGCTTCAGTATCGCTTAACACGAGGATCATCATACAGTGAGCAGATTACGTGCTGCCATTGATTTCCTTCCTAGTCGTGTTACGTTTCTCCTCTTCATCCGTGACATAGTGAAGTGCATGTGCGTCTAGAGTGATGCTGGTTTGTTTGTATACATGCACATGATGCCTGGCTAGTAAAGAGATGAAGATGAATAGAACGTTACAAATGAGTACATGTGTCAATGTAAAAGGAGCAAGTATGTAGTTCTGAGAATACTGGTGATGAAATTATATCCACATAGCTAGAGTATGTTGACACCAAGATGAGAGAGAGAGAGAGAGAGAGAGAGAGAGAGAGAGAGAGAGAGAGAGAGAGAGAGAGAGACCCCTTCCTACTCCCTTCTTCAGGACAGTCCCTCATCTGATGAAGCATCCGCCACACACACACACACACACACACACACACACACACACACACACACACACACACACACACACACACACACACACACACACACACCCGGCTCACTTTCCCCACGTAAGGAGCAAATTGACCAGAACAAATAAACGCTGAAACAATGAAAGTTCCTCTCCTTTCTAATTAAAATCACAGATAAATCCAATCATGGAGGTGGTTGATGGAAGAGGAAGGCGCGGCGTTGTGTGGCACTCTGCGGTGTTGCCTCGGGACGGTCGCAACATTAACAGTAGCAGGATGCGAAAGGTGCCCCTCGCTGCTGAGGCTGCCTTGTCTCGGTCCCTCCATGGCAGAGGCGAGCCTGTCCCACCGCCACCGCCACTGTTGCTTCAGTAATGCGAGACGCCCACGCCTGGCTGTTTGTGTGTGTGTGTGTGTGTGTGTGTGTGTGTGTGTGTGGATGGCTGGGTATGTGTGGGTGGGTCTATGTGGGTGTGGATGCATGGGTTTCCGTATGTGAGTGTGCTTAGTGAGTGGGAGAGTTTGGATGGGTGTGTGTGTTATGAATGGAAAATGTGAATGGTTGCGTGGATGTCTGTGTCTGTGTGGGTGTGAAGATGGTATGTCTGAGTGGGTGTTACTGATAGTGAGTCATCTCATAATGAAAGAAAAAATATTAATGAGGGTAACTGTCATTATTTTTGTATTTATCATTATTATCAATACGGTAATCCTTTGATGTCACTATTCTCTTGTCAACACACACACACACACACACACACACACACACACACACACACACACACACACACACACACACACACACACACACACACACACACACACACACATTCACACACTCAATGTGCATATTTGCAACACTCGCACCACCACATCACAAGAGTCGTCGTTGGGTGGTGGAGGGGGTCGTCCTGCCTCACCAAACGAGCGACAGGTGGTGGCGGTTGCCTGTGCCTCGCCTCCCACGTGTTGGCCAGCCACCGGGGAGCCGCGTCGCCAACTTGGGGCCAAGCTGACGGGGCACCAGCGGTCCAGGAGGAGGTGCGCACCCCAAGTGTTCTAGGGTTGCACAAGTATGGCACCGGCTGGCAGTACTTGTTTCGGTCCTTGCTCCCTTGTGAATGCGGCATCCAGCCAGTGAGATCCCTCTATTGATGCCGGGAAATGCCTTGTTTGTGTAGATAACGGGGTTTTGCAACTCTGGGCGTGCTCTTGTTGATACAGTAGTCAGTGAGATAACCACGCCGCAGTGAGCCACGCTGCGGGACGTCACTCAGTCAAGGAGGCCAAGGGGCGGGTGATGGCAGCCGTTGAGGCGCAGCTACAGGCTTCCCATCATAACAAGTGTGATGGAAGGAACACTGTCGCCTTTCTTGTTGTCCTCGATGTAAACATTGTGACACACACGACAGGCACCACTGAACGTACAGCATCTTTGACATGTCCCCTTCTAATTAAAGACGCTGCGTGGAAGTAAATCTGTCGACACATCGCTGTTGCAACATTTAGTCACGTCGCGATGAGAGAAGCCCGGGCTGGAGGGACAAAGACGCCCTTTACGCCTCCCATCCGTCTCGCCTCAGTACTTGTTACTTTGTTAGTTGAGGCAATATCTTGATTTTATTTATTGATACGCTCCCTACTCTCTCTCTCTCTCTCTCTCTCTCTCTCTCTCTCTCTCTCTCTCTCTCTCTCAATCGCGGTAACATGACCTCAAGGTTTTAGGTTTGAGGATGAAGGAAGAGTGGTGGAAAGAATAGAAAGGAAGGAAAAGAAAGGTTAAGGAGGAGAGCCTAGTTCCTTTATGCCCAGCTCAGCCCTGCCTACCCTTCGTCCCCTTTTTCCTGGCGCTCCTTCGCTTCGTCGTCCCCTTTAAAACTTTACTGCCCTGTTTGTTCCTTCTGCTCCCTAACCATCGCTCCCTCGTACCCTTTCGTCTTTCTGTCGGTATCTCTTCGTGTGTCGTGTTTATTTATGAAAGTGTTAGAGTTAGACTGGTGTATGGTTGGTTACTCTCTCTCTCTCTCTCTCTCTCTCTCTCTGTGTACGGTAATCTTTTT
>NC_059301.1:22909753-22932253 GCF_017591435.1 Portunus trituberculatus | reverse complement strand
TATTTGGTCATTTTATACAGCTTCAGAAACTCATGTGGGGGATTAAAACATAGACTCTGGCCAGTAATATTCTTACCTCCATAGACCCTCCCTAATGTAAATAAAATGGTCTAATCGTACACAAATTTCAAGGTAAAAATGTGTCCTAGTACTGAAGGGTTAAAGTAGGCAGAGTTTAAAAGACACCCAAACGTGAATTAGCTTGTGCTTGATACTTTTTCTTTTATAGGACAGATGAAATAGTCTAATGTTGCCTCTGGATCTTCCTCCTCTTTTGTGCTTAACTTAACACCTTCAGTACCATGACGCGTTTTCATATTTATTCTGCTTACTACTTGGTGATTTAATGCAGCTTCAGTAATTTATGTGGGGATTAAAAGTAAAATTCAGGCCATTAATCTTCAGACTTCCATAGAGCCTTCCTAATGTAAGTTTTCATATTTATTCTGCTTACTACTTGGTGATCTAATGCAGCTTCAGTAATTTATGTGGGGGATTAAAAAGTTAAAATTCAGGTAATCAATCTTGAGACTTCCATAGACCCTTCCTAATGTAAGTAATGTCGTTTAATCATACCTTAAACTCATGGCAAAAATGTGTCCCAGTACTGAAGGGGTTAAGAAAAGAAGAAGAAAAAAATGTTTGAGAGGAGGAGGGAGTTTTTAACATCATTTCCATAGAATAGCCACGTTCTGTCCCTCTTTGTGTTCCCATGCATAGTTATTACTGTATGTTGTGTGAAAGAAAAGCATAACAATAAACCCAGAACTTCTAAATCCTTAAAGTTTTCATTGCTAATCATACTGTGATACTTGTTACTTCGCTTATCCCTGTTGTCCATATGCGATTTTTGACTGGTCCAAAGTACGCCTTGAAATCACACTCTCAATATACACTAGATCATTATATTTAGCGTGAGAAGCCGTTGAAAATAATGGTTTGGGATTTGTACTCTGAAACATTTCCTTTCTTTCTTTTATTTATTCATTCTTTTTTTTTTTCATTCTACGCCCCTCTAATTACTTCCTCCTTATTTCCACTCACCTGTTCTCCTATCAAGTTCACTCATGTTCTCTTCGCGTGTGTCGTGGTGGTGGTGGTGGTGGTGGTGGTGGTGGTGGCGGCGGTGGTGGGAGATGCAGAGGTGTGATGTGAGGCTTGTGACACTCCCATGCACTCTTGATTAGGTAATGAGTTGCTTGTGCTTGACGGCTTTCTCTCTCTCTCTCTCTCTCTCTCTCTCTCTCTCTCTCTCTCTCTCTCTCTCTCTCTCTCTCTCTCTCTCTCTCCTCCTCCTCCTCCTCCTCCTCCTCCTCCTCCTCCTCCTCCTCCTCCTCTCCTCCTCCTCCTCTTCCTCTCTTCCTCCTCCTCTCCTCCTCCTCCTCCTCCTCCTCCTCCTCCTCCTCCTCCTACTACTACTACTACTACTACTACTACTACTACTACTACTACTACTACTACTACTACTACTACTACTACTACTACTACTACTACTACTACTGTCATTACCACCATCATCATCACCACCAGTATCTATATTCATCCCAAGTAGTAGTATCACAAAGGTCAGCGAATCTCACGTTTACAAATAGAATAGGAATGAATTAAGGGAGTAATGAACTTTATGATTTCAGCGAAGCCCAATTAAGAAGGTGACGAAATATGAGTAAGAGGAGGTACAGTACATAGGTGCCCGTTGCAGTTTCATTTTTACTTTTAACATTTTGTAGAATGCGATACTCCATACTTTGATCAGCTGTGCGTAGTAACTAACCATCACCACCACCACTACCACCACCACCACCACCACCACCACCACCACCACCATCGTCCCTAAGCAGTCTCATTTCCCGTGAACTGCCGCGATAAACAAAAAGGTCATAGATCAGTGCAACCCGAGCTCACGCCCTCCTATGGCTGGCTTGTGGGTATGTGGTGTTTGGTAATGCTTGGTTCGTGACTCGCAAGACGTGGTGATCGGTTTAGTCACTCACTGCCTTCGCCTCTAGCATACTTTGACTTATGCTTCCTCTTTTGTGTTCTCTCTTCGATCATCATAAAAGACTCTGCTGTAATTTTGGTGGGTATTTTTGAGAGATGGAGCGATGTGGTAGTTCAAATATGTCTTGTCTTCAATAATAACGAAATAGTGCTTCATTATGAGAAAGACTATTAACCCATTCAGTAGCATGGCGCGTTTCCATACTCATTCTGCTTACTACTAAACAATTTTAAGCAGCTGCAGAAGCTTATATGGGGAATAAAATAGTGAAGATTCTAACCATTAATCTTCTGACCTCCATAGACACTTCTTAATGTAAATAAAATCATCTGATCATACCCAAAACTCATGGTACTAAAAGCGTCCCAGTACTGAAGGGATTAATAGCGTAAGTTGTAGGGGTAGTTCAAATCTTTACAGTGTCTGTAGATTAACCCCTTCACTACCAGGACGTGCTTTCATACATAGTCATTCTGTTTTCTATTTTGGTACAGCTTCACAAACTTATTATGTGGGGATTCAAATAGTGAAAACTCAGGCCATTAATCCTTTGACCTCCATAGACTCTTCCTAATATCAATAAAATCGTCTAATCACGCCCAAAACTCGCAGTAAAAATGTCTCCCAGTACTGAAGGGGTTAATTTGTGCTCAACACCTTAGATATCTTGTAGTATTATTCAAATTGTGATAAGCAGTAGAAGCCTTTGGTTTTTCTTTCATTATACAATTGGTCTGAGGATGCCAAAGATTTGAGTTTTGGGTTCTTTGCAAGGAAAGAGTCTGAAATGGTGTAGGCTTACTAGAAGGACATTATATTAGCAAAAGTAGAAGAGGAAAGAGAGAGAAAGAGAGAAAAAAAAACGATGGATTTTCGGTGTAACTAACTTTATTTCGGAGCTGTCAGGAAGAAAAGCTCAAAACAGTGATGGTTTGCGCAAAATTAGGTGAGATTGATGAAATAATGGATGATTATTTTGCCACCGCAAAAAAGAAAAAAAAAAAAAAAAAAAAAATAAAATAAATAAATAAATAAAAATAAATAGATATATAAAAAAAGAATAAATCACATGACGCTGAAATTATGTAGATGAAGTAAGTAAGATCATAGTCTAGATGCAGTAAGAACTAAGCTTAGTCGTACAGGGTCAGTGTGGCTCAGAGTGATGTGTTGCTGATAGGAGCGACGCCACCACGCAGGGAGGACGGTTGTATATGTTTCGTGCATATCATGAAAAGTGAAGCCTTGACAAATTACCAGGGAAGTTTGACCTCGAAATGCAGACCACTCGGGGCAAGTAGGCTGAGATGGATGTGTGCTGAAGGCTTTTTAGTGTGCTTTTCTTTAGCTAGCGAAACATGACTTGCAGTTCAGGAAGCGAGAGGAAGTCAGGGCTTGGTACTATTTACAGCATAATGGATCAACTTATAGCCAAAGGAGGTGAGGAGTAACATCATGTGAAGCTTGGAAATGTTTTCAGGCTTGGATGGTCAACGTAGTGGAGCAATGCCTGTGGAGTGTGGTGAAGGGCATCGAGGGCAGGAGGAGCGCCACCTGAAGCAAGGGTGGATTGGAGGCAAGGTGATGAATGAAGTGTGTTGTAATTCTAAGGAGTTCATTCTCCTTCGTTTCCCTGAGTTAAGTGACTCTCCTCACAGGGTATAGTGGCGAGGCAGGGGCTTGGTGTAGTCACTGTAGTGGCTGGGTTTAGCCGCTCTGCTCATAACATAACGAGGATAATGTATCTCCTTGACGCGGGGCGAATGTCTCTTGACACTCCCCTCAAGTTGTGGCTGCGTCTCACTTTGCTGAAGTAAATGCTTTCTTTGACACCGCATTGCATAATACAGTTACGTAAATCACCTTCAATCCACATGCATGAAAACATGTTTACATGCAAACTGCAGGACTGGTGCTTGTTGTTGTTGCTGGGTGCTTCTCCTCACTCATGCAATATAGTTAGTTATGTCATAAGTCTTGAATGCCATACTATTTTAATTTAAAGATTATTTAACTATCACCTCGAGATATTGAAATAACAAATAAAAAAAATGTAAAAATACTATGTTGAAAGAGAGAGAGAGAGAGAGAGAGAGAGAGAGAGAGAGAGAGAGAGAGAGAGAGAGAGAGAGAGAGACTCGCATTTTCAGTAGTATTTTTGACGCCAGGGCATATCTCCCTGTGCACTGTTCATCACGTGCATCGTCGAGAGAAGAGTTTGATCTTTACTCGAAGTGCGGCAGTTAACTCGAATGTAACTTTCTTTGAGGCGTGAAACGATGAACCATTAAATAGATCAAATAAATTGGATTTTTTAAGATCTCAGCATTTTTATCTTAACTAACAAACATTTTACACTATTCTTTATTTTCATTAATGTCACAAGTTGAGGACGAGGAAGAATTCTGAGTTTTAACTTTTGAAATTTTCTCAGGTAGATCAAGCCAAATCAGAAACTTAATCGGCTGACTCGATTCCTTCTGTTCTGTTTTAGGAGTGACATTTTAAGTGTTCTCTCTCTCTCTCTCTCTCTCTCTCTCTCTCTCTCTCTCTCTCTCTCTCTCTCTCTCTCTCTCTCTCTCTCTCTCTCTCTCTCTCTCTCTCTCTCTCTCTCTCTCTCTCTCCCTGTGCCCTTACCCTGTCTCTGACGAAAGAAAAGAGAAAGAAAAGGAAATTTGGCAAGGAAATGATGAGTAACAACACGCGTGGCATATTGGGTCAGCATATGTTTCTTACTTTCCTTTTATTTCTTTTCTCTCTTAATTTAATTGTATACATAGTATTCAATCATACCAGTCCATTAGTGTCGGAAGAAAAGCTAAATTTGTAGAGGAAGATATTTTTTTCGTCATCTCTGTTTGGTATGTTTTCTTTGTCTTCCTTGTGTTTATTATGTTCTCAAGTTGATCATCTTTCCAGCAGCCCGTGACAACAGCAGACGCAAGAGGTTACATGGAGAGTGAGGCAAGGCAAGTGTTTGGTCACGCCCTTGACGGCAGACCACGATGGGCTGACCTTCACTGAACCTTTAACGTGAACCTCCAGCCAATGCTTGTACACCACCACCACCACCACCACCACCACGACCACTACCACTATTACCATCACCATGAGTACTAACCTTTACTCCTCGTCCCGGAATATGTAAGTGTTACTCTTTTTGCCTTTTAGAACGTGGTTTAGTCTACGATGTGGATGGACTTAAAACTATTTTTTTTTTCATTCATAAGTAACTATTCTTTTCCTTCACAAGTAACTATTTTTTTTTTCACTCACAAGTCTGAAGATTTATTGAAAGACTAAATAGATTGATTGATTTCGTGCTATGACAACTGGACCATACTTCTACAGCCATGAGAAATGTGAGCAACGTTCTGCGCTTGGTGTATATTCATTTTCTGCTATCATATTGTTGATTTCTCGTATGTTGCATCGGCACAGTACATTAGTTGAGGCTTTCTACATGTCATCTGTGCATCTGATCACCTTAGATAGTAAATATGAGTTAGATGTGCGCAGTTACTCGTACATGTAGAGAGAATGAGAATATATTTGGCTTCGTGACGTAATAGAGGTACATGTGTTGCGCTTGTTCGTATACTGGTTGAGACACACTATACTCACACACACACACACACACACACACACACACACACACACACACACACACACACACACACACACACACACACACACACACACACACACACACACACACACACACACACACACACACACACACACAAAGATGCCGCCTCGTTTGGAAGCAGAAGGTAGGAATATTGTGGTTTGAGTTAACATCTTTTTCTACTTAAGTCTTAGTCCTGTTGTAATTAGATAGTTCGTTCGTCTGTGGGTTTATTTGTGAAGGTTTGGATTCTCTGTACCGCTCAATGACTTTTTCTTTTAATGTGTGGATTGTAGGAGCTCATGTCGTCATCCTGTGTCTTCCTGATGCCGCTACAATGGGAGACAGGGCTTTGAGCAGCTTGGTTCAAAAGGAAATAGCAGATTAGGTTATTATTTTATTTTAATTGCAAGGCTCCTTCTGCGGTATGTGTCTAATATATAACATTAAATCATGAATAACAACAACAACAACAACAACGACAACAACAACAACAACAACGACAACAACAACAACAACAACAACAACAACGACAACAACAAACAAGAGGAGCTGACCCTATAGACGGGCCATCGGAGAGTAAACAAGATTGGCCAGTGATGCGTGAGTCACAAACAGTTAGGTCAGTCACTCTTCACACACTGTACTAAGTGTATTGCACTGCATACATCAGTGCGGACAGTATTCAGAGAGCAATATCCTCAGATCCAGCCTTAACAATTGCAAGAACACCCTAGACATCACAGCCGCCGTGAGCAGCGAGGTCACCACCACCATAAAAACAACACTTGCAGTAATCAAAACGATGATGTATGAGAAGAACAACAAAGTACGGATGGATGTAAGCAACGTAGACAATAATGAAAACAAAGGCTGCTTCAATTATATATATATATATATATATATATATATATATATATATATATATATATATATATATATATATATATATATATATATAACTTTCTCTCATCCCAAATTGCATCAACTTCCTTGATGCAAGAGTTAACCAGTATTCGCAGTCTTTCATTAATTTCATTGGTAAACCCTGGAACACCCTACCTGCTTCTGCATTCCCCGTCTACTTATAATTTCAACTCATCAAGAGGGAGGTTACAAGACACTTTTCTAATTTTGATAATCCTTTCATCTCTACTCTTTGATGACTGATGTCTTCAGTGTGACTTTTTCATTAATTCTTTTTAAGCTTTTGTATCCCCAGATTTGTCTTATAGAAAAAAAAGGAAGAGCTTATGGGTAGAGGGAGAGGAAGTATAAAGGTATCGCAGGCCAAGGCTCAGGGAATGTCCACGCAGAGGGTGACGGAGTAGAAGGTGAGGGGACTGCTGGTGTTGTAAGCGTGGGAGAGAGCTCGAACGTCGCTGTTGTATGCACGACATTCCTCCAGCCCTGCGATCGTCGTGTAGGTGTCGAAGGTTTCGTGACACACCGCAGTACTCGGGCTTGTGTTCACCTCATGTGTGCACACCTGTAGACCACGAATAGAGGCGGTGTTAGGGGGTGATAGGTAGGGATGCTGGTGTTACCTATGTGCTGGGTGTGCTCCTGTGTGGTGATGGTGGTGACATACTTGCTTCTGTTGTTGTTGTTGTTGTTGTTGTTGTTGTTGTTGTTGTTGTTACTGGTATACTACTACTACTACTACTACTACTACTACTACTACTACTACTACTACTACTACTACTACTACTACTACTACTACTACTACTACTACTGCCACAAAAGGAAGGGAAGAGAAAATAGGAAAAAATGGAGAGAGAGAGAGAGAGAGAGAGAGAGAGAGAGAGAGAGAGAGAGAGAGAGAGAGAGAGAGTTTCAAGGTCCTTTCCCTGACCTTGAACCACTGATGTGTGTGTGTGTGTGTGTGTGTGTGTGTGTGTGTGTGTGTTACAGTGTCAGTGTGTGTGTGAGTGTGTGTATTTCCTCGAACCCCAAATATAAACACCCCAGTAATAAGGACCTAATGAAGCATGCAACCTTCCTTTCAGTACTGTCCAGCCCCCTGAGTCCCTGTTCTATTTATTGCCCATCTGTTTCGTATCGCAGGAAAATCAGTGTCACTATCAGAGAAGCGGCCATGAGACTGCTCCCTCTAATTACTGATGATCGGAGAGAAGAAACAGGATGAGAGAGAGAGAGAGAGAGAGGCGAAGGATATTCAGTTTCTACTTTAGCCAAAATAGTTTTCGAATATTTTGTCTCGATGAAGGTAAAGTTGAGACTTAACGAAATTTGGAACAGTTGGTATGCCTGATAATGATGACTGCTAGTGGCACATATAATAATTTTCTTTTTAGCAATCCTAAACAGTTTTAGTCATAAAGAAAATAAGCTGCGAGTACTGAAAAGTTTTGCTATTTGATTCCATGAAATTGTTTTGCTGTGAGTAGTCTTCCAAAATCCTCATCTTAGCTTATGTGAAACTATGATATAAAGCTAAGAAGAAGCTGCAGTATTTTATAGGTTGGGCCACACTGCCAGAAGAAAAAAAGTCCATATCTTTATTAAAGCCACTTACGAGTATGTTTGAATGATTTGTGGTGAAATGTACTGCGTAGGGGAGAGATATTTCAGAATGCGTTGTTTATGTTTTCAGAATGATTGCTGCCCAGAGAGTAATCTATTTATTTATTAATCTTATTCATATTTTGTGTGTAGTGTTGGTTTGAATCTTGATGCCATAAGATCTAGTGAATGTCATATCTGTTGAGCATATACGAATTTTTGTATAGTTAATCAAACTTCTCCACATCAATATTCTTATAACGACCCCAAAAATAATCTAGGGACTTGATACGTGAAGTACTGGGTATTTTCACTTTGTTCTATCGATTTACTTACTCATTTACTTTATATCTGAAACGATCATTAGATTAACATGTCCTTCTAACCTTGGACAACTGTACTACACTAAACCCACCTCGTATTTGAAGCTGCAGTCTGGGTTAGCAGATTCCCAGGCGATAGTGACGGAGGTCTCTGTGGCATCTATCTCACGGCCGCTAATTGGAGTCTCCGGTACTGTGGGGTGGGGGGAGCATGAAAGGAAAGACTTAGAGAATGAGGACAATAGATAATGATGATGATGATGGTGATGATGATGATGATGATGATGCTTTGAAGTTCTGTGTAAAGAAAGATTGTTTACCGGAGAAGAGGGCTTAATATGATGTAACACTGTTATGTTGGAGGTTTGGTTAGTGAGAGAAGTCTGCAGGGACGATGAAGACAGTTAAATCAGGTTGTGGAATAGCAATTTTTTGGGTTAAGGAAAGACGCTTCACTGAAAGGAAATGTCTCAGAACTGCTGTTTTGTGGATTCTTGGAAGTAGAGAAGGGAATGCTTAGGGAGAAATGGCATGGAACGAGCTGTGTTGCCTTGAACTTTGTGGTGTGGCAAGGAAGTGTGATTTATACGACGGCGGTGCATAAATGTGTAGTGTTATAAATTTCTGAATGAGGAAAGGAAGGGGTTCTGTGATCTTTGTTGGAAGGAAAGAAGTCTTCAGGATAATGACATTGAGAGACATTGCTGCGTTGAATAGTCATGAAGTCTTGTTTAAGCAAAAAATAAGTTAAAGATATTGTAATTTGGTATTATTTTCGAGTTAGCGGAATATATACAGAAATACGAGAGGAGCCTTTGGTCTTTTGAGGTTTGAGGCAGGAAGGAAGGGATTAAGAGGGTGCCTACGTGAACAAGACAGTGGAGAGTGTGAGGCAAGAGTGGAGAGGGAGGTGGAGGAGGTGCCGGAGGAGGCCATGTGGTGTAATGATGTAACTCCACCTTCTCCATTCCCGTCCCTCCTCCTACACACTTCCTCCCTGATTCTCTTTTTTGCATTCTTATCTCTCTTCTGCAGCAGTGGTAAGAATCTACGAACACTCCTTCTTTTCCCTTCATGTTCCTTTCTTTTGTCTTCCTTTCACCACAGAGAGACAGACAGACAGACAGACAGGCAGACACAGACAAGCTCCTTCACATCCCAATATTTTCGCCTCCCTCATCGCGTCCTCACTTTTCCTTGCTATTCCTCATCTTCCCCTCCATTCTCTTTCCTCACGTCCTTACTTCACACACCTGCACACACACACACACACACACACACACACACACACACACACACACACACACACACACACACACACACACACACACACACACACACACACACACACACACACAACTCTTTATTGACAATCTTCTCTTAGTGAATCCTCTGCACTCCCTCCCACATCCTCCTACTCTCATCCTACCCTCTTTTACCACTCCCTCCTTTCACTCACTCACCCACTCACCCGCATTTACTCATCCGCACCTTAACACGATTAACTTCACTTCATTTCACCTCTGGCCTTCCTGTAGTTCCCACATATCTCTGCACTCTCGCCTTTCCCTTCGCCTCTTACCTTCCTCCATCGTGGTGCCAGTAGTGGAGCGCCCCATGCCCTCCACTGTCCCACCCAAGTAGTAGAAAACGGGATTCACGGTGAAGTTATGTTTCGTGCAAGGCTCCAGGTAATTAATGTGATCAGCGCACGAGTCCTGTAGATGTAGAGAATGTGGGAATATAAGGGAAGCTGCGATAAGGTTGCAAGTAATATTTATACATGTCTATTTTCCATCCCTATTTATAAGTCTATTGAGTGTCCTGAATTTCTCTCTACTAGAAATGCACGAATAACTTAATAACTGAGTTTATCCAAGTCGTCTACTGAATTATTTTGAGAAATTTTCTCTTCATGTAACAATTTTATTTATTTATTTATTTATTTATTTATTTTTTAGATCTAACTACATAAAACTTAAAATCTTTTGCTTATTTTTTTCTATGTTCAAATTTCATCTCCTTTATACTTAATCCTTCAGTACTAGGACGTTTTTTTTTTTTTTTACCACAAGTTTTGAATACGATTAGAGGATTTTATTGACATTAGGAACGATCTATGGAGGTCAAAAGATTAACGACCAGAGTCTTCACTATTTTTAATCCCCGCATAAGTTTCTAAAGTTGTATAAAATCGCCAAATAGTAAGCAGAATAAATATGAAAACAAGTCGTGGTACTGAAGGGGTTAATCTCTAGATCTCCTACTCAGCTGAATCTTCCCGTCCTTTCCTCCTCCATGTCTCCCACGTGGTACCCAAATCTTACCTCATGACAGGGAATCTGGTGCAGGAACTGACCGTCGAGCCACAGATTATAATGGGACACTGGGACGCTGCTGTTGCTGATGTTCCAACGCACCGCCAGCCACGTGTTTCCAGCCATCTCCACCTCGAGGTAGTAAATGAGACCTGAGGAAGAGAGGAGAGGGAAAGGAGACGTACGTTACTGATTGTAGTTTGCGGGCGTTTCAAGTCTTTATTTTTATGATTATGTTGATTAAAATTGCTAGTGTTTTGAATCCGTGTCTGCTTTAGGGTGTCTAGGTATTTTTTAATGTATCTGGAGTATTTCTAGTCTATCTACATAGGGTGTTTTGAGTGCCTAGGGGTCTTGTGTTTATTTAGAGTGGTTTTTTTTTATTTAGCGTGTTTGGAGTCTATCTTTGGGTGTTTAGTCTATATAGGGTGTTTTTCAGTTTCATTTCCCGTAATCAATACCTTTACTATCCATTCTTCATCCCTCTCTCCTTTGATATTCACTCCTCTAGTATTCCCTTTCTGCCATCCCTGACTTTCCAATCTACTCATAACACGTCAGTCTCGTCAAGCACTTCTTGCCTTATACACACTCCGCTTTCCCTTTTCTTCACATTTCATCTCTTCTCTTATCAATGTCTATTATCTACCTCTTCATTCCCTATCTGTCCTTGATTTACTCACCTCCCAGCTTGCCCATGTCAATCTCGTCACAGTCGCCAACGTTGCCAAGGGCATCCACGCCTCGAATCTGGACATGCGTGGTGCAACAGTCGGTCTGGTACTGCATGTACACCTCAGAGGTAGTGCCCGGCGGGAAGTTCGGGACTATCATGTTATGTTCATCAGGTACAGCGGTCACCAAGTACAGTCCTGGGGGGTGAAAGTTAAGGCTGAGAGGTTAGGTGGTGGTTGTAAGTGTGTCTGGATGGAAGTGGATATTTAGGTTTATATCAGAAATGTGTGAATTTAGCAGAAGTGTATTTGTGGAATCAAGTGGATATTTAGCGGTCACCAAGTACGATTCTGAGGGTGGAAGTTGAGATAGAGAGGTGAAGTGTAAGTGTATCTATGGAATGAGGTGAATATTTGAGTCTTAAGGATTTGTGGATTTTTTAGAGATGTGATTATAGAATGAAGTGGAAATTTGAGTCTGTTTTGGGGATTTAGATCTTTTCTTAAAATGTTTTAGAAGTAATTATGGTGGTTTGGGATTGTCTGTATGTGTTTTGGGGAATTGTTTGAGGTTTATTTGGTCAGAGTTTGGTGATTTTTTCGGTCTATCTTTAGTGTTTTGAGTTTTTATCAAAGGATGTTTAGCCAGTGAACGAATACATGGGCTACTGTTTTTCAGGGACGGTTGTATACATGCCTCTACCTTTGAATTAGTGACAGTTTCCATAAAAGCGAAACACACACACACACACACACACACACACACACACACACACACACACACACACACACACACACACACACACACACACACACACACACACACACACACACACACACCTGAGCCATGGTCCTGCAGGGTGGCTGTCACATTCCAGTTTTTGGTTGAGCACAGGCCGTTGTTTGTGAACCCTGCGCAGCTCGGCATGTGGTCCAGCACGCAGGTGGGGGAGTCAGTGTCCAATAGCTGGTGGCGAGACGATACAATTAACCTTGATTGTTCTTGGGGGTTGCGTGTTGTGTATCTGGTCAGGTTAGGCTGTATTTGTGCTTGTTTTGGAGGCGTATATAGAATGTTTTGGTCAAGTTCAGAGTCTTTTGGTGATATCTAAAGGTGTTCTGGTTTCATTAATCCTTTCAGTACCATGACGCGTTTCCATATTGATTCTGCTTACTATTTGGTGATTTTATACAGCTTCAGAAACTTAAGTGAGGGATTGAAATAGTGAAGACTCTGGTCATTAATCTTCTGACCTCCATAGACCTTTCTAATGTAATAAGATGGTCTAATCGTTCATAAATCTCAAGGTAAAAATGTTGAAGGGTTAATGCATGTTTTGTGTCTTTTATGGCGTTTTGGGTCCATCTGGGGTATTTTAGGTTATTTGCAGGTGGTTCGAGGTTTATTTAGGGGTGTTCAGATTTTCTTAGTATTTCCAGGGGTGTGTGAAGTGTTTCGAGTCCAATTAAAGCGTTTTATATCTAGCTGGTGTGGTTTTAGTATAATAGTTCACCATTGTCATGACATGTAACTCCCCTCCACTGATCCCTGGCAAACGCACACAGCGTGGGTAAATAAACGTACGTACCGTGGGAAGGACGAAGAAGTGTGTGAGTGCAGTGTTGTAGGAGAGTTTCTGCACCTGGCTGCGGGCGGTGACCAGTACAGTGCTCACCTGGCCGTGGGTAGCCGTCGGAGGTACCTGGAAGCTCACCTCCACTAGAGCTGTCTGGTTGTTGGCGAGGAAGACCCTGGGAAAGCAGTGTGCTGAGGGGATGTGCTCGAGTCGAGTGCGGAGGAGCGGAGGAGGGCACTGGGATTATGTGTATATGGTATGTTATGTACTCTTATGCATTCAATAGTGCGTGAGTTTGTGAAAGTGGTGAGTGAGCATCGGTGACAGCAGGGCGTTAATTAAGACAATGGTTGCAGTCAGGGCCAGCGTTACCTACTACCCTGATGGTTGGTAAAAGATCCGTCTGCTTGTCTACCTGTCTAATTATCATTTGGTTTTATATCTATCTTTATCTGTCTAACTATAGATCAGTCTATCCTCTTATCTATCAATCTATCTATCTATCTATCTCAGTCAGTCTTTTCATTTATTTATTTATTTATTTATTTACCTATCAGTTTATCAATCTATTTATCTATCTGTCTGTCTGTCTGTCTGTCTGTCTGTCTGTCTGTCTGTCTGTCTGTCTGTCTGTCTGTCTGTCTGTCTGTCTGTCTGTCTGTCTATCTATCTACCCTATCTATCTATCTATCTATCTACCTACCTATCTATCTATCCATCCATCCATCCATCCACGTGTGACCACCAGCATGAGGCGGCGGGCCTTGTACCTGTGTCTCACCTCTTAGGATTGATGGTGTCCAGGAAATTAAGGTCGTCAGTGACAGTGATATCGAAGTTACTTTCCAACCCATAGTTCACCACCATGAACTTGGCTGTGGCTCTTCCTCCAGGCGGTGCTGACAGGTCGTCCGTGGTGGAGAAGAGTTCTACCAAAGTCTCCACAGGCCACACCTCCACAGGCATCTGTCTTGCCCATGGGTTGCCTGAGTGAGAAGCAGGGTTGTTTTGGAGTTAAGGCAGAATGCGTGGGTTGGCAGAAAGTGTGGCATTGAATGAGGAAACTTTATGGAAGGAATAGAAGTTAATGTGTGCAGACTATCCACACACTTTATGGAAGGAATCTGTAGGAGTTGATGTACATAAATGATTCACGCACGTACGTAAGGGAAGACTATGTGAGTAGGCAGGAAATGTGGCATTGAGTGAGAGAACTTAAGGAATAGAAAAAAAAGGAGTTAATGTGTGCAGGTAATCAAACATTAAGGTAGAAGAGGAAGAAGAATGTGCAGGTTGGCAAGGTGCGTAGAATTGAATGAAAGAAATTTTTGGAAGGAAAAGAAAGGGAGTTATTTCGTGTTTCATGAGGCAAGTACGTACATGTTCCAAAACCAGAGACTCAGGACAAAAGGATGTAGGAGCAATCACGGCGAGATAAAAGAGCGGAAATTAATTGAAAAGACAATAACAACACTAAGACTAAGTAACAAACGATGCACTCAGGAAGAAAAGATCATTCAATAAGTCTTAAGAAAAAGTAAATAGATGAAAATAGGTAAATAAGTAAATAGATAAAAAAAGAACAAGTCTTCCTCTGCATCATACCTGAGACGAGGTAGCCGAGAATCCTCACGTAGAAGGGGTGGTCGGGAAGCGGGGAGGTCCACATGTAGGCTTGGTCCTTCACTGGCGGAACGTAATCGATCTCTCGCAGCACATCACCTTCCTGGAAAATGGGAGGGAGGATCGAGATGTGGGAGGACACTTGTGAAGGAGGAGGAGGAGGAGGAGGAGGAGGAGGAGGAGGAATTACCAGGGATCAAATTAACAAACAAACAAAAATTAAGCAAAAGAAGTAAGAAGAGAGACAAATAGATGAGTAAATGAGCAGATATGAAGACCGACACACAGACAAACAGATGGGTAAAGGGACGTGTATGCAGAGAGAAAGACAAACAGACAGACAAACAGACGAACCTTATCAATGAACTGGACACCGGACACCATGGCCACTTTGCTCTCAAGATGTCCCACCAGTGTCACCTCGAGGTAGTAAGGCATGTCTGCAGGAGGAGGAGGAGGAGGAGGAGGAATATAGTGGTTTATTATGTGCTTTTCATCAGTCATTAGCTCACACATCTTTTTGACAATACAATGCAAAACTAGATTACTGAGAGAGAGAGAGAGAGAGAGAGAGAGAGAGAGAGAGAGAGAGAGAGAGAGAGAGAGAGAGAGAGAGAGAGAGAGAGAGAGAGAGAGAGAGAGAGAGAGAGACAGAGAGAGAGAGACGGAGACAGAGAGACATGGACAGAGACAGAGACATGTAGATAAATAGATAGAAAGATCACCTTAACCTAATACTTCCACTAACATTACATAAACACTCAAAGCAAACACTTCACTACCACTCACTTATAAGCGGCTGGCCTTCCGTGGGTCTGTAGTGCGGGTGGGGCGGCGTGGCATCCAGCAGGGAGAAGGAGGCGAGAAGTCGAGGGAGGAGGTGGCGAGGACTGTGACGGTGAGATTGTTGAGTGTGGAAGCGTCCAGGCGCCACTCTCCGTGCAGTGGTCCCGTCCATCGCAGCGCCTTGAAGTGGGTGGTGTAGGTGATGAGCTCCACGCCCGCCACCTCCAGGGTCGTCGAGTTCATCACGTCGTAGACCGTCTCTGTGGCAGGAGTGAAGGAGTATTCAGGGTTGTGTTGGTGGTGGTGGTGGTGGTGGTGGTGAGGAGGAGGAGGAGGAGGAGGAGGAGGAGGAGGAGGAGGAGGTGGAGGTGGAGGAGTTGGAGGAGTAGGAAGAAGAAGAAGAAGAAGAAGAAGAAGAAGAAGAGGAGGAGGAGGAGGAGGAAGAGGAGGAGGAGGAGGAGGAGGAGGAGGAGGAGGAGGAGGAGGAGGAGGAGGAGGAGGAGGAGGAGGAGGAGGAGGAGAAGAAGAAGAAGAAGAAGAAGAAGAAGAAGAAGAAGAAGAAGAAGAAGAAGAAGAAGAAGAAGAAGAAGAAGAAGAAGAAGAAGAAGTAGGAGGAGGAGGAGGAGGAGGAGATAAATAGCTAGACAAGAACAAGAACAAGGAGGACAAGAAGAAAAAGAAAAATAACAAAAACAAGGACAAGAAAAAAAAAGAAGAGGAAGAATAAAAAGAAAAAAAATGAAGAACAACAGGAGTAAAACCATTACCAACAACGAAAAGAAGAGGTAGAAGATAAAGAAGAGAAAGAGAAGGAAGAAAAATAAGGGAAAAAATAGATAGAAGAGGAAGGAAAAGAGGTGGCGCTAACATAAAGACTTGGACAAATTCAGGAAATATGAGCAGCAGATTTCCTTTCCTTGAGTATGTGCTAAGAGAGAGAGAGAGAGAGAGAGAGAGAGAGAGAGAGAGAGAGAGAGAGAGAGAGAGAGAGAGAGAGAGTATTTCTTAAAGATTGAGTACAAAGAAATACAAAGGAATACAAAGGAAAGCCAAACAACAACAGACCTGTTGGTCCTTTCGAGGCTGTTTGGTAACTACTTCTAACTGGCTACAGATAAGAGAGACAGGACAGTACAGGAGAAGAGTAGATATGAATGGATTGAAGGAAGAGCAGAAAGAGGACGAGGAGGAGGAAAAGGAGGATGAGAATGAAGCACAGAAGGACAGGATGTGAAAGAGTCAATGGTGAAGAGATACACTCGAGAGGAAAGAGTGAAACATGATAAGCGTAGGACTACAGTGAGGGTGCATGAAGTAGACAGCAGGAAGTACTGAGGTATAAACTGAAGAAATAACTGAGGAAAAGCAAGTAGTTTTTTTTTTTTTATGCAAGAGGAGAATCCGGCCAAGGGCAAGAAAAGTAAAAAAAAAAAATAAATAAAAGTCCCCTTGATTGCCAGTTCCTTTAAAGATAAAAAAGAGTTAGTCAAAGTCAGGGACAAATGGCTTGAAACGTATTGGTATATTGTGATGTCAAAATACTTCAGCTTAGGTGAGAGTAGATTAGGTTCAGTTAGGTAATTTTGTTTAGTTAAGGTTAAGGTTAGAGTAAGTTTATTTAGGTTAGGTTGGCATAGTTTTGATCTGACGTACTTCCAGAATCGGTGAGAATTGCAGCGCTAAGTTCTCCAGACAGGCGAAGCTGAAAGTCCACGATTGTGTCATCGACTGGAAAGGACACGGATGTCATGCCAGACCCTTCCTGGTGCGCGACCATGACCTGAAGCACACAAGAGGGAACAGCGGGTTACAAGACAGCGTAAGGGCAAGGTGGACTGAAGAACTGTAGTCGCTGGATGGAGTTTAGGGGTACAGAAGGGTGATTTTTTAATGAATAGAGCGGGACGATTAGCACGGAGAGACAGAAATGAGACAAATTGACCAAACATTTACACTAGCTGACAAAAAAAAAAAAAAAAGAAAGTGTCGCTGATAGAAAAACTGTGTGACTGGCATATAGTTGAAATACACTATGCTACTATTACTATTTCTGTACGAGTGAATTTACATAGAAACAAGAAGCACACCAACACAGAGATGAGTAGGTAGTAGTGTGTGGTGTAACATCATAATTCTTACCGTAGAAGTCTCCACGCCGCTGCCCATGATGCCCACAATATCGCTGACATCAAACTTGGAGGCGCTGATGAGCAGGCCTCCCGTGGCGTCCGTCAGTCTGCGGAAGTCATCAATTGTCGTGATCAGATCCTTCTCCGTCCGGGGTCGCTTCTTTTTCCCGACGCTTTTGCTCTTCTTTTGCTTCTTCGGTTTTCGCTTCTTGTCTTCAATGATGTCGCTTAGAATTATCGTCACCTGGTTGGGGTAAAGCGTAGGTGTACATGTGTGTGTGTATGTGTGTGTGGGGTGGAAGGGATGAGTGGGTATGATTGCGCGTTGGTTAAAAGGGGAAAAAAAAAAGTTGTATTTGGATAAACATTAACAAAACTTGATCTTTCTTCCTCCCTTGATCTTTTTCCTCCTCCTCCTCCTCCTCCTCCTCCTCCTCCTCCTCCTCCTCCTCCTCCTCCTCCTTACCTTGTTGTTCTGCCGCTGTGCCTGGCTGACGATGCCGGGCATCTTCTCCCCGTCCTTGCCCACAGCGTCCGTGAAACAGAACACGTCCCCGTAGTCCGGCGTCTCAGCGAGGGCCAACTGCAAGCGCACATTAAAGGATCACACACACACACACACACACACACACACACACACACACACACACACACACACACACACACACACACACACACACACACACACACACACACACACACACACACACACACACACACACACACACACACACATACACACACACACACACAGTAGACACATGAATTAGTAGCGGGACTTGAATGTGTCGAAGAATGTCCCTGTTTTTTTCCTTCTTTCCTTCTTTCTTTTATTCTAATTCTTCTTTATATCGTGTGGGAGTTGATGGAAGAACAAGAATGAGTCAAGATGAATTGAAGACACCTTGATATTTTAAGGAAATAAGAGAAAGAAATGTTTCCCAGATAGAACAATATTGGAATTTAGAATGATCTTATCTGAAGACGGTGGTTGTACAGCGAATATATGTGCAGTAGGTACCTAAAACACTTATAGGCTTAAAATTACACTGGATAAAGATAGTTTCATAATTAGGAAAATATACGTAGGCTAACGCTTATCACCCGCATAAACACACACACACACACACACACACACACACACACACACACACACACACACACACACACACACACACACACACACCTGCAGACCACACCAAAACAGCTCAGGATAATCTCCGCCACCAAACGCAGTCAGATTCCTCACAGCCATGAGAAACTCGGCGCCATCCGTGGTCTCGAACACCGGCCCGCAGTCTGTCAAGGAAGCAGAGCCATGAGGGAGGAGTTAGGAGAAGGAGAGGATTGATAGAGGACGTCAGTAGTGCGATTGTGGAAGATGGAATGGGGCTCTTTTTTCAAACCTTTCACAGAGACATGAAACAAATAGCAACATCAGAAGCAATGCGTGAAGTCCTTTAAGTCTTTAAGAATATATTTTGCAATTTCTTCCCAGTTTAAAGATTAACTGTGGCTGTAAAAGAAGTAAAAAGGTGTCTTTGAGTAAACAATAATTCAGGGAAAAGAGCAGCACTTAGGAGCAGTCAAAGGGTGAAGACACTCGTTATGAAAAGGAAAGCAGATAAATGAGATGGCATTATTAAAATATGCTGCATTCACATTCCATTACATCTCAAAGTTATGATCCTACTTGTCGTGACTAATCTTTCAACTCTCTTGCCCTTGATAATAGTCATGTAACTTTTCTTTATTATTTAAGAATTTACGTAATCTTATGTAGTCCTACTGAGCAAGAACAGAACTACGGACATTAAAAAGCTGCAGTTACTCGATCACTTTCTCTCCTTGCTGTCACTGCTGTGTTCGGAAATTATACTCTTAACTTCCACCGAACGACTACATTGATCTTGAAGAAAACATTTTATTCAGAAGATAAATACAAACAATCCTGGACCATATCTCAACCAAGAAAGCTAAGTGAGTCTCCACCTTCCCTGGTCTCTGTTCTCTACTCACCGGGGTCATTGAATTGTGAGAGGATGTACTTCTCTGGGCTGGAGTTGTTCACGATTTCCTCCACCTGCGATATCACCGCACTGATATCGTCACCCATTGAGCCTGTGGGAGGAGCAAACCTTGAAGTGCCGCTGAGAGAACTGAGGAGTCACGAGGAAACATAAAAGGAAGGGAATGTTTGTACAGGCAAAGTTGTGGAGAAGATGGTGACGCAGGAAGAGGAGGAGGATAAAAAGGAGGAAAGGAGGAGGAGTAATCAGACTACTTGATGGATTACCAATAGAATCACGAAAACACCATTAGAAACATTATTAACCTACGTACATTATAGCCTATTGAAATTCAAAAGTATCCGTAGTAAAACACAGAAACGTTAGCGAATACAGAAATGTTTCAAAGTGCTGACGGCTTACCGGTAGTGTCAACGACGATAGAGAGTGCAGACCCGAGATACAAGTCAAAGAGGCGACGGTACTTGTCGAAACCCACGGCGTTGAGGACCTGGTCGAGGTAGTGCTTGGTGGCCAGCACGGCGAGCTCCGCGGCCTGCTTGTGGAGGTCGTGGTGGGGCGAGAAGCAGGAGTAGGGAGTGTCCTTGTTGATGCCGCCTAGTGCTGGCTGCAGGGAGCTCTCATCCTGCGAGCCTCCGTGACTACATTTGCCTCCTTGATTGTGAGAGAGGGAGAGAGAGAGAGAGAGAGAGAGAGAGAGAGAGAGAGAGAGAGAGAGAGAGAGAGAGAGAGAGAGAGAGAGAGAGAGAGAGAGTATTTACCCATTTGAGTTTAATTATATACTCGCGTTCATAATATCGAGTCAAGCTCATAATACTTCGTCTTTTCATGTCCAGGCACCACACACCTTTGCACACATGCATACTATCAGCACAAGCTTCATTAGACATGTCATGTGTGCGTTCAGTCAGGAATAATTGTGTGAAAGTCAGCAAAGGTGAGGAGCAATCAGAGACACACCTGTGGTAGGCTTCGGCACGAGTTCGTCTTTGCCTATATCAGTGTCGTAGGTGTAATAGCCGCTGGAGAGACCCGCGCTGACCTTTACGTTGCCTGAACATGAACCCTGGCGATGGAAAGTAAGTGAATAAGATGGTAAGGGTACAGATGAGGTAAGGACAGAAAGAAAGCTACTAGAAATCAGTCAGCCTAAACATAGTAGTAATCTCTTTATCAAACGCCTATACTCACATGTTATCCCTATTTGTGAATTATTCTACCCGTAAGGATGAAGGACGAAGGAATTGATGGCGAGGTGTGAGGAAGATGAAGAGAATGTTTTGAGAAATATCGCTGATATCTTAATATCACCGTTACTTATCATTACCACAGAAAACAACGGCAGAGATGATTTTCTTTCTTTTTAACTTGGGAAAATAGAAGAAAAGGGGGAATACACAGGAAACATATACTACTGAGAGAAACTGAAGAAATAGAAGAACCAGATAAATGCTCCTGATCTTTCCCCCCAATTATTGTGTATGAATGACAGCATGTCCATCTTATTTCTTCATGGTGAATTCCACCAGAAGAAGATAAAGAAGATGATGATGAAGAAGAAGAAGAAGAAGAAGAAGAAGAAGAAGAAGAAGAAAACACCCATACTAACTAGTCACCCCACAGCCTGTAGTAGTACATTATCTAAAATACATATATGAAGACGGGAACTTTGAACTCCTCAATAGAGAGACAGAGAAAGAACAAGTAGCCATTCAGTGTTGCGTCATGCGTGATCTGATCGTGACGGAGTCTGGCTGGGGTTTGACTACGAGTATATGCATCGTGATGGAAGCTCGAGGCGTTCATGGGGATGCTTAACATACTCGTGTGGTGAAAGTCATAGAGGTAAGTGAGTACAGAAGGCCCTAGGGAGCAGCGTGCCTCACCTGCGGGCTAGGACAGGGCGTACACACATCCTCACTGGGGCCTGCCAGAGTGCCAAGGCTGTGCCCAGGCAAGCCCAGGCCACTGAGGATGGCTATGTTCCCCTTTTCGATCCAGGTGGAGTGAGAGTAGAAGTCCTGGATGGAGTGCAGTGAGGTGCCGAGGAGAGAGCGGGCGCCGGAGTAGGATTCCTGGATGAGGATGGAGGAGAGGATCTGCGGGAAGCGTTCCGACAGCTTGTTGTGCGTGTTGTTCAGCCTCTCGGCGTCGCTGTGCAGCTCTGGGTTATACCTGCAGCGCCAATAGGATTAAGCTCACTTGTCTCTAACTATTTGCTTAGAATTTAAACGCATTTTCCTCTAATACTTGTGTCCGAGGGAAGATATATACTGTAACTGCCATAATACTGTTGTATATTCAACTCTTTCTACTCTTGTTGCTGGGAATATGAAATCATTACTCCCTTCCCATTTGAATGGGAATTTTTCAGGGAAGTCAATCTTTTGATACCTTCGGAAAGGCTGAAACTTCACTTCTACTCTTGTTTACCATCGAGACGAGATCGTTTTCTGTTCAAGACATGGACTGACAAGTAAGCAGAGGCTAAAGAAAACCTGCGACGTCACCTGAGTTTGTACGAGGAGTCTGTGTTGATATTAGACGTGGCGATAGAGTTGACGGCCTTGATGAAGCGCGTCGGAGAGGCGGTGCTGCCGTAGTAGAAGTGGAAAAGCTGGCTGAGCGTGGCATCCTCGGGCAGGTAGAGACCCGGGTTGGATGCCGGAGGGAAGGCCAGGAAGAACTCACGAATGTTACGTCTGATGCCCTCCTGTGTGATCCACTGGTGGTCCCGGTACACGTCCGAGGCCTGGAGAGAGAGAGAGAGAGAGAGAGAGAGAGAGAGATTAGTTCATGTACACAATTTGGAAATGGTTACTTCTGCTTGGTCATCGCGGGACGTTTCTCACTGAGCTATTAAGGAGACAAAGATGAATACCAC
>NC_059301.1:22897253-22904753 GCF_017591435.1 Portunus trituberculatus | reverse complement strand
AGAGAGAGAGAGAGAGAGAGAGAGAGAGAGAGAGAGAGAGAGAGAGAGAGCTATAAGGAAAATTTATGAATCCACTGTAAACACGAACTCCGCATCAGCAGTTAGTTCAGTATTGGTGTTTTCATTGCGTTAACATGGCTTTCTATACTGGGAACTCTTACTTCTTCATATCCAATCTCATTCAATCTTTGCGCGTCACTGATCCGGAGCTTCGAACATTTGAGCGTCTGATCTCGAATAGTTTTAGCACGCTGAAGTGGAAGCAATAGTGGGATTTTCAAATACGTTTCCATGATTTTGGAGAAAGTGTTACAATTTCAGTTTTTGTTCGTAATTCTGGATATGGTTTAACAAGGGAAGAAGAAAGGTCTAGTCATCTCAATCAGTGTCCATTTGATTTCATTGCCAATAAAAATCAATAACGTTTAAGTATATGTTACTTTGTCATTCCCTGTGCATTACTGTGTTCCTGTTTGTATGCTATCAGTGTCTCTTCAATCAGCCTGGCTCCTCTTCCTGTCAACTCATTTATGTAATTCTTCTGCAGATTATCAGTTACTCATATAATATAAACTTCCTTCTTGTTCAGATTATCAGTTACTCATATAATATAATCACGTAACAATGACAACAGCTTGAGTGCTACCTAATCAATTTGGTGCTTGATGGGTGTATAATTTATTTAGTTGTATGTAAAAACCTGGAATTTTTGTTATTCATCTTATCACGTAACAATGATAACAGCTGCAGTGCCACATTGTCAATTGCTGGTTTGGTGCCTAGAACTCATGCTGTTTAATTTAGTTGTGTATTCTAAGCTTTCACTGGAAAACTCTTTCCAACTGTTTCTGTTTTGCCTTCTTCCTGTTTGTGTGACAAGTAAACTCGCTTTGCTCTCTTATCAAGACTATTCTCAAAGTTTTTAAAAATCATTAGTGGAGTTCTCAGGTATGTTTTTTCCACCTCGATAGTGTAAAGACTTTGTTCAGTTATCTCTAGAATCAAACAAACAACCCAGAAACGCCACAAAAATTTCCACCACTGCATCTGACAACTATTCGGGATAAAGAGCCAATGCTTTTGGTAATACGGACTCTTCAAGCTGTTTTAGACGAGGAGCATCGAGATATGAGCTAAACTAGCATCTGTCTGGGATTTTCTTTTGTTTTGCTATTTTAGAAGCAGCAACTTATGAAGGAAAACTTATCTGGCTTCTTTCCCTTCCATTTTTTTTTTGTATCCTTGGCTATCTTTCTTTAAATGGAAAAATATAGAGTAATAATAATATGATGATAATGAAATAGATAAATAAGAGGGGAGGAAGGTTTCAGCAAGGCGTTTTCGTTCATGCTGTTTACTTACGTGGAATTGTATGTACTGTACGTGCACGCATACTGTACCTAGAAGTGTGTATGTGCATTATGGGTATTTTTTATTATTGCCAAAACCTGCTGTGTCCTCCTCCTCCTCCTCCTCCTCCTGGTCCTGCTTTACCTCCTGTTTTCCTCCTCCTTCTCCTCTTTTATCATCAGCTTCTGCCGCCTGTCTCAAGATGGTATAAGTGCATTTCGTAATACCTCTTCTTGTTATCGTGGATGTTTCTCAAAATATTATTATCATTATTATTATTATTATTATTATTATTATTATTATTATTATTATTATTATTATTATTATTGTTGTTGTTATTGTTGTTGTTGTTGTTGTTGTTGTTGTTGTTGTTGTTGTTGTTGTTGTCATTGGTGTTGTTTTTGTTACTATTATTCTCATTCTTGATAACACTTATTTTCGTCAGCGTCATCGTTATT
Source organism: Portunus trituberculatus (assembly GCF_017591435.1). Classification (NCBI taxonomy): domain Eukaryota; kingdom Metazoa; phylum Arthropoda; class Malacostraca; order Decapoda; family Portunidae; genus Portunus; species Portunus trituberculatus. Next base: position 22,902,945 of record NC_059301.1, on the reverse strand, counting down.
GTTGTTGTTGTTGTTGTTGTTATTTTTCAAACCTGTATTATTGTTATTATTCCTCTTTTTCTCATTTTCCTCTACTTCCTTCAAGGAATACATAAACTTGTATATATCATTAATTTTTATTCAACAATAAATACAATAACAAGGTTTCTGCTTATCCATAGAACATACGTACGTACAGTATCTCTTCCTAGAGTCTTAGTTATCTATACATCTCCCACGACGCCAGTTAACACAGATTCTCTCTCTCTCTCTCTCTCTCTCTCTCTCTCTCTCTCTCTCTCTCTCTCTCTCTCTCTCTCTCTCTCTCTCTCTCTCTCTCTCTCTCTCTCTCTCTCTCTCTCTCTCTCTCTCTCTCTCTCTCTCTCTCTCTCTCTCTCTCTCTCTCTCTCTGGCGTAATAGTGGTTATATACTGGTCACGTGCAAGCCTCGCCGGGACCTGCTGGCGGGGTGACGTGGGTTGGCTGAGACTGGATGCCTGAACACAGACTGAAACAGGGGGAAGAAACTACTGCCTAACTATTCTTTCCTGTGTGTGTGTGTGTGTGTGTGTGTGTGTGTGTGTGTGTGTGTGTGTGTGTGTGTGTGTGTGTGTGTGTGTGTGTGTGTGTGTGTGACTCAGCTTATGGCGCTAAGGGAAGAAGTGTGGGAATAAGGATCGAATCTCTTCTTGAGTGTCCCCCAGAACCCTGCAGTCTGGCGCGGCCCCTTTCCCATACTGGCTCTCATGCGGGGCACATACAGAGGCGGCGTGGAGGACGTGGAAGAGTCACTGCCCAGAGCGAGGGGCGTGCGACGGAGCCTGACACGCCCTCGGTACATTACCACCACCAGGATGGCCAGGAACACACACATGGCCGCCCCGCCCATCACAGAGGCTGCCATGATCGCACTCTTGGTCATGTTGAGGGTGATGTGTGGGCCTGGTGGGTCGTCGTGGTAGTCCTCGAAGGCGTAGCGGTTAAAGTTCTTGTTACGTTCAGAAGGACGCGTCTCTGTGTCCGAGGCGTCCTCCTCTTGGGTGGCGGAGTAGGTGTACGGGGTAGTAGAGGGAGGCACGTACGGCGGGAAGAGTGTGGTGCGCGTGGTGGTGTGGTGTCGGTTGGTGACGATTTGGCGGCCAGATCCTCCATCCAGCAGCCCTCCCTGGGGCCGGTACGGACGTGGTCGGAACCTCTGGGGAGTCCTTGGCGGGATGTAGGGCTTGAGGGACACGGGGCTAGAGGGAGGCGATGCGGAATCTGGTTCAGGTGGGGTAGATATGGTGGTGGTGTTTCCTTCCTCTGCTGCTGCGATGCTGGTTGGAGTCGTTTTCTTTCCCGTCCCAGCAGTCTTGTTATTGTCATCGTCGTCAGCCACTGTGAAGAGGGAACCTAAGTCGTGCAGGATATCCGAGGCGGTCAGGCCCTTTTCCCGCATGACTGAGGCGAGGTCAAGCTTGATGGGGATTGGTGCTCCTTCCTTTGCCTCTTCACCTCCTGCTTCTTGTTGTCCTGCTCCTCCCTCTTCTGTTTCATCTCCGGACACAGACTTATTGCCAGCTCTTTGCCCCTCTGAAAATTTTGATTGTCCACCAGGTTGGAAGCCAAATATCTTCGGAGGCTGCGAGGGTACTGGAGTAGTTGTGGTAGTGGTGGTGGTTGGTGTAGTGGTAGTAGTGGTTGTGGTTGTAGTGGTGGTGGTAGTTGTCGGCCATGGTGGTTTAGAAGTGAGCCAGTAAGGAATGGTGGGGGCTTTCCTCTCTCCATTTTGCTTCTCTCCGCTCTCAGTCTCCGATTCTTCCTCTTTCCCCGTCTCTTTTGTTTCCACCTCCTCCACAGCCTCTTCCTCCTCTTCTCCCTCCTTCAGGAAAGAGATAAGAGTTGTCAAGTTGCCCTTCACCTTCCTGAACTGCGACTGCGTGAGCCCTTGGTCCTGAACTTTGGATGTGAAGTCTTTAAGGGTGAGACCGTGTGTCTTCAGGGCCACCAGGAACTGCGGAAGCCCCAGACCCAACCCCTGAAGGACCTCGGACAGGCTGATGGCTCTTCCTTGTGCCCTGCCTGCTCCTGCCCTCGAGCTGCCGTCCCGTTGCCTCCCGCGGGTTCCTGCAGTGGTAGTGGTGGTAACTTCTGTTGTGGTGTCTTGTGGCCTTATGGTTGTGGTGGTTGTGCTAGATGTGGTTGTGATGCTTGTGGTTGGTGAAGTTGTGGTGCTTGTAGTACTTGTTGTAGTGGTGGTTGTAGGTGTAGTTGTGGAAGCTACTGTTGTAGTTGTGAGTGGTGGTGGTGATGTGGTTGTTGGTGGTTCTGTAGAAGTAGTGGTGGTGGTGGTAGGGGTGGTTGTACTTGTTGCGGCAGGTGTCTCGGCAGTGGTTAATTTGTCATTTGATGGACGTGTGGATGTGGTGATGTGTATGGTGTCTGGTGATGTCTGTGTGTGTGTATCTCTCGGTGGTGATGTAGACGCTGATGTCTCACCGAGCGGTGCTGATGTGGTGCCTGTTGTGGACTGCAAAAATGTCGCGGATGGAGTGGATGATAAGGAAGGTGGCGGCGGCGAGGCAGCGATCGTGGGAACTTTGTCTGCTGGTTGTAACACTTCCAGCACAGGAGGGAAGCGCGGCCCGACAGGCTCTTCATGCTGCTGGTGGTGCTGTTCATCCTGATTGGGCTGCTGGTGATGCTGTTGTTCCTGAGGGTGTGGGTGTTGCTGGCTCTGTTTCTGGTGTGGGAGTTGCTTGTTCTCTTGTTGGTGTGAGTATTGATTGTTCTGTTGCTGGTGTTGTTGATGTTGTTGGTTTTCTTGTTGCTGTTGTTGTTCTTGATCATCGTAATACAAATCCAAAAACTCATCGTACAGATTGTCGTAATAGTCAGAGGTGTAATCGTCTGGGCTAGTGGGTGTGAGGTTTTCTGAGGCTTGTGGTTTATTTGGCAGTCGTGTGGTCTCGCTTGACGTCCTTGGGGATGTGTGGCCAAAACTGGGATCAACATAGTCATGGAAGTTATCGTTAGGCAAGACAGGGGAAGAAAAAGCTACTTCATCCTCAGTTGTTGCATCTTCACGTGCTGCTGTCGAGACTGGAGCTTCAGGACCACGATGGGACGAGTCTGGCAGATGGTGTGAGGTGTCAGGTTGATCTTCGCCAGGTGACTCACTGGTGATAGGTTTATCATCGTCCAGGTAGTCGAGGCTTGTGTTGCCTCCGAACTTATCGTCTTCCAGTTGACTTCCTTCCAAAAGTGTGTCCATGTTACCTGGTTGCAGGAAAGGTTTTGCTGCCTGGGAGTCCTGGGGAGGTGCTCGTTCATTCACTTCCAGAGACGGCTCACTCCCCGAGCTGTCATGGGGCTGATGGAGTGGGTCGGGAAGCTGTTGTGAAATTTGTACATTTTTGTGGTTGTCAGAGTGCGTGTGCGTGGGTTGAGGAGCTTCTGTCTCAGGGAATGTGTCTGGGTAATCGTCAGGATAAGGTAATGTTTCCAGTGTACCTTCTCTCACAGGCTGTTGTTGGTAATGTGACCTGCCGGGGCGTGGTGGCGATGCTCCTGTGGGTCCAAGAGAATCTCTTGTCTCGTGAGATCCACGAATTGAAGTGCCTATCTCTTGGGAATTGTCATAAAATGTGTCTGTGTGTTGGGAATCGTGTTCATGAGAGTGCGAATCCCTGCCATCATGTGAGAACTTTGGGAAGCCCCAGTTGCCGAAGGTCTGGCCTCTGGGGGGATGGTTCAGCTTGGCGTTGTTGGCCATGTGATGGAATCTGATGCGGGAGTGGTAGCTGTCACCCCGCACCTCACTCTCGAAGGGGTAAGTCCCTGGAAGGGACTCAGACGCAAGCTGTATTTGGGCGGCCGACGTGTGGTGGTCGGCGGGGTCCTGCGGGTGCACACATAATCTTAGAAGGTTCTCACGCCAGGCATGATAACATATTTCAATACACTTTGAGGAGCAGGCTCCACTTGAGGTGGGAGGGGCTTACCTGGGAGCGGTGTGCCACGGGAGGTTGGGGCGCGGCTCTGCTGGACGACCCCAGGGCGGCGGCGCCCATTGTGATCGGCCTCCCTGAAGAAAAAAAAAAAAATGAAGGAAAATGATAAGGAAAATATGGATTATTCACATAATGCGTGCCCTTTGTGCTTTCCCCTCCAACCTTAGCGTGCCAGCTGACGCCCCGCTCACCTGTTGTCGGGGTTGGTTGATTGAGAAGAAGCTCTTTAGGCTCTCCGTGGCCTCTTGGTCAGTCCAGGCATCACTTGCTTCCTCAGAAGAGCTTCCATGGGATGTGGCTGCGTCTCTCTCGCGTGCTGCCCACACCCCTGGCCCGCCGACCATCAGCAGGCCCGCCACGAACACCTTCCCCACAAACCACATATCGCGGCCCCGGTGAGCAGCAGCAGCAGCAACAACAGCAACAGTAACTACATATCCGCAGCGGCCATCACCTGTGGGGGCAGAAGAGACATGGGTGATCACCGAGCCGAGTGTGACCTGCAGGCCGACTTCTCCTGCCATTATTTACCATACTTTTACATCCTTCACACACACACACACACACACACACACACACACACACACACACACACACACACACACACACACACACACACACACACACACACCCGGTAGCTCAGTGGTTAGAGCGCTGGCTTCACAAGCCAGAGGACCGGGGTCCGATTCCCCGGCCAGGTGGAGATATTTGGGTGTGTTTCCTTTCACGTGTAGCCCCTGTTTACCTAGCAGTGAGTAGGTACGGGATGTAAATCGAGGAGTTGTGACCTTGTTGTCCCGGTGTGTGGTGTGTGCCTGGTCTCAGGCCTATCCGAAGATCGGAAATAATGAGCTCTGAGCTCGTTCCGTAGGGTAACGTCTGGCTGTCTCGTCAGAGACTGCAGCAGATCAAACAGTAAAACACACACACACACACACACACACACATGTAGTGGCAGTAGTAGTAGTAGTAGTAGTAGTAGTAGTAGTAGTAGTACAAGTAGTAATAGTAGTAGTAGCTGTAGTATTAGTAGTAGTAGTTGTAGTAGCAATAGTAATAGTAGTAGTAGTAGTAGTAGTAGTAGTAGTAGTAGTAGTAGCAGTAGTAGTAGTAGTAGTAGTAGTAGTAATAGTTGTAGCAGCAGCAGCAGCAGCAGCAGTAGTAGTAGTAGTAGTAGTAGTAGTAGTAGTAGTAGTAGTAGTAGTAATAGTAGTAGTAGTAGTAGTAGTTGTTGTTGTTGTTGTTGTTGTTGTTGTTGTTTGTAGTTGTAGTAATAGTAATAGTAGTAGTAATAGTAGTACTATTAGTAGTAATAGTTGTAGTAGTAGAAGCAAAAGACGAGGTGATTCAAATATCTGGAATATTTAATGTGTGTACCGTATACGAATATAAAATAATCTGGTATGAAAGCGTAACTGAGAATCTTGTTTAGGGTTTGTTTGTGGAATAGCCTTGGCGTGGCGTGTGACGACTTAACCACGTGGGAAATGTTGTACAGAGAAATGTTTTGGGTCACAAGAAATGCTGTGGGAAGTTTAAATGTGACTGATAAGAGATAGTAGGTACTGCGTGTGTAGGATAGTTGGTCATTGATATTTACGGATAATTTTTCAGTTTACATATTTCTTTCTGCCGCATAAACTCACCAGTGAAAGAAATGTTTAAGTGCACAGTAAGGAAAGTAGTAATAGTAGTAGTAGTAGTAGTAGTAGTAGTAGTAG
>NC_059301.1:22892253-22894753 GCF_017591435.1 Portunus trituberculatus | reverse complement strand
CTCCTCCTCCTCCTCCTCCTCCTCCTCCTCCTCCTCCTCCTCCTCCTCCTCCTCCTCCTCCTCCTCCTCCTCCTCCTCCTCCTCCTCCTCCTCCTCCTCCTCCTCCTCCTCCTCCTCCTCCTTGATCATGTTAATGTTCGTTTTCTCCGGCAAAATCGGACGCGGCAGGTGTCTCGGGTTTCGTTGATTACAGGTATGAGTAGACCACACGCTGTCTTGATCTGTCAGGCGTGGCGGTGATGCTGTGTGTGTCATCCTCTTCCGTGTTGTTGTTTGTTTTAAATCGAGTGCTTATGGGATATCATCATCGTCAGTACCATGACATATTTTCATATATTTTTTACATACTATTTGACGATTTTATACAACTTCAGAAACTTATGTGGGAACTGAGATCGTGAAGATTGTGGCCATTAATCATCTGTCCTTCATAAAACCTTCCTAATGTCAGTAAAATCATTTAATCATACCCACAGCTCATGGTAAAAGAGCGTCCCAGTAATGAAGTGGTTAGTGGTGCTGGATTTTGGTTGTCAGTGTCATTGGAAGTACATGCAGTAATTTCCATTTGTGAGTGTTGAAGCTAAGAGATAAGAGTTGGCAAGATGTTTTAGAGTGATCTGTCACAGTTTGTAATTTTGAGCACTTTGATCTCTATGGTTTTTACAATTATTTTTTCTCCATCAATGGTTTGGAATCCAGAGAAATATTAACTAAAATTATGAAAATATCTTTGAGTCATCTAGTCCTGTTATTCACGTGCTTTAAAGGGTTAGGATTCATCTGATTCTCAAGGTGTTACTTTTATTATTTATTTATTTATCTATTTTTCTTCAGCGGCTTAGAATTGATAGAAATATTCACTAAACTAAACTCTTATTGGTATTCATCTGATTCTCAAGATGTTACTTTTGTTTATTTATTTATTTATTTATACATTTTTCTTTAGAGGCTTACAATCCATAGAAGTATTCACTAAAATCATGAAAATATCTTGAATAATCTCACCCAGTTATTTTCAAGGTTCTATTCACGTGTTTTAAACCTCTATTAGTACAAGTCTGATTCTCAAGATGTCACTTTTTTTTTTTATTTATCTATTTTCTTTAGTGGTTCAGAATCCATAGAAATGATCATCAAAACCATGAAAACTTTGAATCAAGTTACTTCTTCCATTCACCTGTTCTAAGTCTCTATTAGGATGTATCTGGTTCTCACGATGTCTTTATCCCCGTAGTGAAGCAAAATCCATATCAAGCCATCACTAAAATATGAAAACACCTGCAAATCCCACTCGTCCAGTAACTCTGAGGAACATGTTCATCAAAGCCCCTTCAATACTGGGACACATTTTTATCTTGAGATTTGTGTACGATTAGACCATTTTATTGACATTAGGAAGGGTCTATGGAGGTCCTCTTGGCCAAAGTCTTAATTCACTGTCTAAATCCCACACATGAGTTTCTGAAGCTGTATAAAACCACCTGTGAATATGGAAACGCGTCATAGTACAGAAAGAGTTAAAAAGTGCGGCCCTTCAATGTTACCAGCATCTTCGTTCACTGAAATCATGAAAACACACAGAAATTCAGCTCGCTCAGCAACACCCAAGATCCAGTTCATAGAAATCGAGATAACACGGCGAAACGTTCCAAGAATCCCATCCATAATCCGTGGCATCTGGCATCTTCCTTCCCTCGCGTGACAAGAAAGAACCAGCCCGAGGAAGTGTCATAATACAGCAGTTTAAAGTCTCTTACCCCGATGCTGCAGATAGCTTTGTTCCTTCACGTAAATATAGGGAATTAACGTCTTCATTATACCGCTGTTATGTCTCTTCCTCTTCCTCATCCTCCGTATCATTCCCATTACTCCATCTCCTCATTCTCAGTAGCTTGCAGTTACGTGTACTGTTTACCTTTCTTATTTCCTTTTCTTCGGTCATGCTGCTTCCTTGTTTGTGTTTGTTTTTTTGTTTTTCGTTTTTTTTTTTCCACTCGTGTGTACCTCACATTTATCTCTGTCGTGTGGTTGGGAGTGGCAGGAACAGGAAATGAGAGGAAGAGGAAACGGAAGAAATGGAGGGAAAGGAAGGGAAAGGAAGGGAAAAAGCATGCAAGAGAGAGAGAGAGAGAGAGAGAGAGAGAGAGAGAGAGAGAGAGAGAGAGAGAGAGAAAGTGGGCAGGGATGCAGAAAAGAAAAGTAGGATAGAAGAAAGTAGAGAGTGAGGAAGGGAAGGATGAAATATGGTGACGGAGGCAAGACAGGGAACAGAAGATGAAGAAGGTGTTGACCCAAGACCACCTTAGTTATTGCTCATTTATTCAAGCGGCACCACATTACACCACTACAGCGTCGCATTGTCGTAATCTACATTGATCACGCCATAGAAAACGAAATAATGTTCAGTGCCTAACATGATATTACGTCTGCACACAACCACACCCACTCACCACCACCACCACTACACCACCACAACCGCAACTACCACCACCACCAC
>NC_059301.1:22822253-22879753 GCF_017591435.1 Portunus trituberculatus | reverse complement strand
GTGGAGAGATAGAGAAAATTAGAGCAAACAAGAGAGAGAGAGAGAGAGAGAGAGAGAGAGAGAGAGAGAGAGAGAGAGAGAGAGATTAGCTAAATTGTGCTGTCAATGTACATACGAATGGCAAAGATAAGTTATTATTTTTAACAGTAGCGCTGTAAGTGTCTACGTAAAAAAGAAAAGGTGCGTCTGTGTGTGTGTGTGTGTGTGTGTGTGTGTGTGTGTGTGTGTGTGTGTGTGTGTAATTCACTGTTTGATCTGCTGCAGTCTCTGACGAGACAGCCAGACGTTACCCTACGGAACGAGCTCAGAGCTCATTATTTCCGATCTTGGGATAGGTCTGAGACCAGTGTGTGTGTGTGTGTGTGTCAGCAGTACATAGTAATAGTGATAGTGTAGTCGCAGTCTTAGTAGATGCAGTAGTAGTAGTAGTAGTAGTAGTAGTAGTAGTAGTAGTAGTAGTAGTAGTAGTAGAAGTAGCAGTAGTTCTAGTAGTAGTAGTAATAGTAGGAGTAGTAGTAGTAGTAGTAGTAGTAGTAGTAGTAGAAGAAGTAGTAGTAGTAGTAGTAGTAGTAGTAGTAGCAGTAGTTGTAACAATGAGAACAATAATAAAAATAATAAAGATATAAAGAATTAGCATGAGAAAGAGAATAATGACAACAACAACAACAACAACAACAACAACAACAACAACAACAACAACAACAACTACAACAGCAACAGCAAATCTTATATCAAGCAAACTAAAACGCGGAAAAACACCATTTACAACGTCACGCGGCCAGGATGAGTAGAGGATGGGAGGAGAGGCGAGGGCTAATGAGACGGCTGGGAGAGGGCGGGGAGGAGAAGGAAAAGAAGAGAGAGAGGGAAGAAGACAGAGTGGGAGGAAAACAATGAAATTTCAACTTAAACGACGGTGTGATAGTGCTCTCTCTCTCTCTCTCTCTCTCTCTCTCTCTCTCTCTCTCTCTCTCTCTCGGGGGGTGGCGAGAGAAAGTGCTGCCTCCTCCTTCCCGCAGTGCCTGAAGGCGCTGGAGGAGAGGGAGGGAAGAAAGGAGGGAGGGAGGGATGAGGGAAGTGGTCTTAATATTAATCGTAGTAGTAGTAGTAGTAGTAGTAGTAGTAGTAGTAGTAGTAGTAGTAGCAATAGTAGTAGTAGTAGTAGTAGTAGTAGTAGTAGTAGTAGTAGCAGTAGTAGTAGTAGTAGTAGTAGTAGTAGTAGTAGTAGTATCAGAATCAATAGCAGCAGCAACAGAGTGTAGCAGTAGCAATAGGAGTTTTATAGTAACAGTTACTTTGCTGTTATTAGAATTAGTAGTAATAAGTGTAGTAGTAGCAGCAGCAACAGCAACATCACTAGTAGTAGTAGTAGTAGTAGTTGTAAATAGTTGTAGTTTATTGTCAGTTACTTTAATAGTAGTAGTATCAGTAGTAGTGATGGTGGGAATAGCAACAATAAGTGGCAATAACAACAATTAGTAACAGCAGTAGTAGTAGTAGTAGTAGTAGTAGTAGTAGTAGTAGTAGTAGTAGTAGTAGTAGTAGTAGTAGTAGTAGTAGTAGTAATAGAAATAGTAGTAGTATTAGAAGTAGTAGTAGTAATAGTAGTAGTAGAAGTAATAGTAGCAGCAGCAGCAGTAGTAGTAGTAGTAGTAGTAGTAGTAGTAGTAATAGTTGGAGCGATGGTAAAAGTGATATTATTGGCAATAGTGGTAGTAGTAATAGTGCGAGTAGTAGTATTAGTGATAGTAGTAGTAGTAGTAGTAGTAGTAGTAGTAGTAGTAGTAGCAGCAGCAGCAGTAGTAGTAGTAGTAGTAGTAGTAGTAGTAGCAGTAGTAGTAGTTAACATACATTCTGTGCAGGAGTGCAGGAAATCTCAAAATTGTCTCAGTAAGGCGCAGCCACTCCAGCTGTCGCCGGGGAGTGGGGGAGGTGTGGGGGAGATGCACGAAGGGGAAGTTGACAGATGGAAAGGACCACAACAAGTCAGCTGTTCCCCTCCCTCACTTCCCCCCTTCTCTCTCTCTCTCTCTCTCTCTCTCTCTCTCTCTCTCTCTCTCTCTCTCTCTCTCTCTCTCTCTCTCTCTCTCTCTCTCTACTGCATAATCATCAGAACAATATAGTTCATAAAAACACAACACAATATAGAATAAAACAATGAAAATAGCATCAACCGTAATAAAACATGAAAAGAAAGAGCGAGACAGAGAGAGGGAAGGGAAAAAATGCGCGCACATCACACACACACACACACACACACACACACACACACACACACACACACACACACACACACACACACACACACACACACACACACACACACACACACACACACACACACACACACACCTACTTTCCCAGTCTTTGTTGGTCACTCACATAGCAGACCTTTTTTCCACGTTTCCTCCTGCGGCACCCTGACTTCATTACAACACGTCACATCACATGGCCGAGACAATCGAGGAATAAAACGTGAGGCTGTAGAATTAAAGTGGTTTTCAGAATTTCTCTCGGCCGTGGCTGGGAGGAGCAAGGTACGAGGAACGGGAGAGGTGAGAGAATGGAGAGAGAGACAAAGAGAACAGAAGAGAAGACAGAAAGAAACAGGGCGTGTGAGTTTGGTGTTAATATTTTCAATAATTTCAATGTTTTATCTGGATCTTAAATTGACAAGTTTTCAGTGAAGTTTCTCATGTGGTCATGTATGTTCGTCGTGATGTTATGACATAGAGATGGTGAATGTAAAAATTATTCAGTTCCAGTAACCTTTTTTTTTTCTGCAACTTAGTGATGTTTTCAAATGAGTCGTCATGATGTTAGACTGTAGTGATTATGTAAAGGATACCATTAATCTTTTTATGTACTCAGATCACTGCAAAAAAATAAATGTTTTCAAGAGAGAGAGAGAGAGAGAGAGAGAGAGAGAGAGAGAGAGAGAGAGAGAGAGAGAGAGAGAGAGAGAAATCGGTCAGTAATTTTTTCTCCAGTATGATTAGAAAAAAGAAATAACCATAAAAGTCTATAGTACAAAACCAAAATGTCAATAAACTTGTACTTAATTATGGTGGAAAAAAGATGTGTAACAGTGAAAGGGTTAGTGGGTTAGAACACTGATAAGAAGTCGTCATCATTTGGGTAACCTTTCAGAATCGTCCCATTGGAAGCACTAGTGAGGATGCAAGAATGCGGGCCGAGGTACAAAAGACGTGTCACTGGAATGTATAGACGGGTGAAGACTCATATTTGGTTCCCGTCTATTTGGAAGGGTATATATAACTAGATTTTACACAGGGGTTGCCTCGAGTACACCTGGTATAGATATTTGCAGCTTTTTGTCACGTTCTCTTATGTTCTCATGTAAGATTGAATGAGGCAGACAGTGTATGTTTCAATGTATGTATACTGTATTGTAAGTATTGTAGGTTTAAAAGAATGCTTAAATTCGAGACCGATAGTTGGCATTAACTTTTAGATCACATATTGAAGTGTGTTTTGGGAAAGTGAGACAAGTTTAATGTGATAGATTATGTGGTTTGCATCTTTAAACGTTCGTACGTCGCATGTCATCGTCTTGAAATAAGTTGTAGTTAAATTAAAGGTGCTCTCAAGTATGTTTTTCCTGAATATACCAACGGTTTCACAGGGATTGATAAGAATTCTGCATTATCAGTAGGAAAAAATAAACTCACTAAAACACGAATGATAATGATATATATGCCCTTTGAAGATAGTCCTGATAATGAAGTGTGTTTATATGTAGAATCGAAAGGTGAAAAAAAAAAAAACTTTCAGTACTGGGACGCATTTTTACCTTGAGTTTTGGGTACGATTAGACGATTCTATTTACATTAGAGATGGTCTACGGAGGTCAGAAGATTAATGGCCAGAGTCTTCACTATTTCAATCCCCACATAAGTTTCTGAAGCAATATAAAATCAGCAGAATGAATATGAAAACACGTCATGGTACTGAAGGGGTTGAACTAGATTGAATTAAAGGTATAGGAGCAGGTTAGAGGTATAGAAGAGGTAATGGGTGTATATGGGAAGGTTATGTTGGAGCGAGCGAATACCGGGTGTGGGCGTAGGGGGGCGTATAGGGGTTCCATCATGGCGGGTGTTGGCCCACTAGTCTTGTTCACCAGCTTTCTAATTCCCCGGAAAATTTGTCGATAAGTTCCCGTCTGATTTTACCTCCTGTATCACCGCTTCTCGCACCTTCCTTGCACTACATTGTTCTCTCTCATCTCGCCCTGCCTCTTTTGTTAATAGGTCTGTGATTTAAGAGTACTACGTTATTGTTACCTGTTGTTTCCTCTCTCTCTCTCTCTCTCTCTCTCTCTCTCTCTCTCTCTCTCTCTCTCTCTCTCTCTCTCTCTCTCTCTCTCTCTCTCTCTCTCTCTCTCTCTCTCTCTCTCTCTCTCTCTCTCTCTCTCTCTCTCCAATCACTATAATCACAAATTACTCACTTTTACTTCTCACCACTTATCATCTCCCTCCTCCTCATTCTGCTCTTCCTCCTCATCATCCTCGTCCTTCTCCTCCTCCTCCTCTTCTTCTTCCCCCTCCGGCAGCTGGTCACTGCCTCCACCAGCTGCACCTCCAGACCCCAAGTATGCTCAGTCGTTGCATTTCCTGGTTTGCGCCAGAGAAAGACACACCGCCAGAGGATAGTCGCCGCTGGAGCAGTGACCGCCAATCTGCTGCTCTGGTTATTGTAAGGAGTCGGTCAAGGAAGTATGGACCGGATGGCTGGCTGGCTTGTTTGTTGGCTGGGTGGCTGGTTTGTTGGTTGGCGAGTTGGCGGGTTAGCGGGTTGGGTTCCTATCGCCCGTAGCCATATGAAATTTTAGCCGAAAGCGTAAAAAGTATTATGATTTGTCCCAGTGTGTATTAAAGGTTTTTTTTTTTTTTTTTTTTTTTCTCTTTCTTGCCTTTTGTTTCTCTCTCTCTCTCTCTCTCTCTCTCTCTCTCTCTCTCTCTCTCTCTCTCTCTCTCTCTCTCTCTCTCTCTCTCTCTCTCTCTCTCTCTCTCTCTCTCTCTCTCTCTCTCTCTCTCTCTCTCTCTCTCTCTCTCTCTCTCTCACACACACACACACACACACACACACACACACACACACACACACACACACACACACACACACACACACACACACACACACACACACACACACACACACACTGACCAAAGGGTATGGGTGGCCTACATTGATACGAGTACTCAGGCTGTTTCTCTCTCTCTCCCTCAACCCCGTCCCCCACTACTCTCTCTCTCTCTCTCTCTCTCTCTCTCTCTCTCTCTCTCTCTCTCTCTCTCTCTCTCTCTCTCTCTCTCTCTCTCTCTCATCATTATTAGATCATCATCATCATCATCGGGAGCATTATTATTATCATTATTATTATTATTATTGTTGTTGTTGTTGTTGTTGTTGTTGTTGTTGTTGTTGTTGTTGTTGTTGTTGTTGTTGTTGTTGTTGTTGTTGTTGTTGTTGTTGTTATTGTTGTTGTTGATATTTTTGTTGTTGCTGTTATAGTTGTTGTGTGTGTGTGTGTATGTATAATGTATATAGTACTTTTTTTTATGGCCCACACTTGTTAGACTGCCAGCTTCATAATAGATAGGTACTAATAGTTTGTTATCCTCCTCCTCCTCGTCCTCCTCCTCCTCCTCCTCCTCCTCCTCCTCCTCCTCCTCCTCCTCCTCCTCCTCCTCCTCCTCCTCCTCCTACTACTACTACTACTACTACTACTACTACTACTACTACTACTACTACTACTACTACTACTACTACTACCACCACCATCACCACTACCATCACCACCATCATCATCATCATCATCATCATTCACTTCCACCACCATCACCATCACCACCATCACCCCACCATGAATAGCACACCAGAACAAAGGCTGCTCAGTGGTCGGGTGGGTGTCGAGACAGGCGCTGCACCACGCTACCTTGCTGAGTCTTGGCCAGGTTGGAGGTTGCAAGGTCACAAGCAGAGGAAAGGCACGGGGCACAAGCCAAGTGATAGTGACCTTGCAACCCCCGCAGCCGTGCCAACATGCCCTAACTAAGCCAGAGGAGGAGAGGGGATGTCTGGCTTGATTAAACCATGTCTTCCTTTACTTAATGAGAAATGCTGGGTTTTCTGTCTCTCGTCATTGCGTTGCTTTGGGTTTGTTGGTGGTGATTATTGTTATTATTATTATTATTATTATTATTATTATTGTTGTTGTTGTTGTTGTTGTTGTTGTTGTTGTTGTTGTTTGTTGTTGTTGTTATTGTTATTATCAGCATCATCATCATTGTCATTATTATCATTATTAATGTGTGAGAGAGAGAGAGAGAGAGAGAGAGAGAGAGAGAGAGAGAGAGAGAGAGAGAGAGAGAGAGAGAGAGAGAGAGAGAGAGAGTGTCGCACACACACACACACACACACACACACACACACACACACACACACACACACACACACACACACACACACACACACACACACACACACACACACACACACACACACACACACACACACACACACACACACACACACACACACACACACAAGAGAGAACTGATGCGGAAATGCTTAAACAAATAACAGTGAAATTGTAAATACTAAGGGAAAGTGAGAAGGAGAGAGAGAGAGAGAGAGAGAGAGAGAGAGAGAGAGAGAGAGAGAGAGAGAGAGAGAGAGAGAGAGAGAGAGAGAGGAAAGACAAGACGTAAATCCAAACTCAGTCATGCAATTAATACAAATAAGATTAAACAATATAGCACATACTTTTGATATACTTCGTGTTCCCTGAGAGTGACGATGGTGTTACACTTAGGAATGCTTTCACTGCTCACGGATCACGTTGGATGTTTGAAGGCAATGAGGTGTGCGAGTGTTGTGTTGTGTGTCAGGTGTTGTCGAGTGGTATGCCCGTACAGCATAATCTATCGTGGCCTGGAGTGTAGTATGCTGTTTCAATATCCATACAGGCGATTTTTCCCTACCAACATTAGTCACTGAATAGACGTTGACAGGTGGTTAGATTGGCAAACGAATGGTAATGTTGATTGGTGGACAAATATAGCAAGTTCTTATATTGTAAAGAAAAAGATTGATTGATATGTACGAGCTATGTGGATGGATTTGCTTTATTTGCCTATCTCACATCCAGAACACGCTGGGTTACTACGAATGCTGCCGCCACCCATATAGTACACACAGCACATTGCCATACCGTCACGCTTGCATGCCTTCCTCTGCAAACAAAACTGGGTATAGATTACACTATTTTTCTCTTCTCATGTGCTGTTGTTAGTTCTTCTCTGACTCTTAACATAATGAAACAACAAAGAAATTAAGTGGAAGTAAATTATGAGGGAGAAAAGAGACATTTAAAATAGTGAACTTTGAGGAGACACTTTCAGGTGTTACAAATGCAATAGTTCTGGATATGTACATTTTTTTTATTTTTTTTTTTTATGTGAGTAATAAATTCAAACAGCTCAGCAAGGATCCAAATGTCAGATGGTGTTGTAGCTTCCCACATAAACAATACTGGCTGTAGGTTACCTCTTTTTCTTCTCGTGTACTGTAGCAGGTTTTTCTTTACGACAATAGTAAATAAATTACACAATTGGAATGAAAAAGAAATGTAAGCTGCTTGATGTCAGAGATCCCTTGTGATACGTGACATTTCTATTTGCGACTCTGATCAGCCTTGCTTCTCTCCTACCATTCATATGTTGTCATGCCCTGTCGCTAACAAATCATGAACCAATTTATAACTCTTCTAGACATGTATGACGAACTTGTACTTTGCAGACACTGGCACATCTTTGTTATGTTATGTTGATATCATAGTTGTACGTGTTGCTGTTGAATATTTGTTACGGTTTTATACAATACGGTTCATTTCACACATGCAAAACGTTACACAAGTATTGCTGGAGACACGATGCTTGTGTGTAGATAACATCACTAAATGATTTGTTCAGCCGCGTTCCGAGTTTGCTAATGGTCACTTCTCTTAAACCATTACGTGTGTGTGTGTGTGTGTGTGTGTGTGTGTGTGTGTGTGTGTGTGTGTGTGTGTGTGTGGTGAACCAGACTCTAGAGATCTAGCACAGTATCAGTTGTTCTAGTCATTCCAGTCATTCCTGCGTTACAATGTTAGTCTTTAGCTTACTCACCTCCCGTTAGTGAGATTTGGTCGAAGAAACCTCATCGACAAATTCACTCCTTAATTGGCACTGGTAGTAGAATTCACAGTATGTTGTTCCTTTTAATAACTCTGCGTTCTTTCCTTTTCAGTTCGAATATAATAGGACAACTTTCTTTTCTTTGTACAAAGTTAGACAAACACTAATAATTCAAGGTAGTATTATAGTTATTAACGAGAGCTTAGATAAACTTGACGGAGCTCACTTTTGTTTAGGGTCACTCTTTACATGATCCTGAGAGGCAAATGGTGAAAAGGCCTAGCGAGTCTTTGAAGTGAGCGCGGCGCGTGCTGGGTGGCAGTGAGTCGGAGTGCCTGCTTGGTGTCCGCGCCGCGCCTGGATTTCGCTCTGCTGTGCCGCCGCTGTACTCAGACTGTTCACTTCTAGCCAGGCTGCTTCACTCCCGCACAGTGGCCGCAGCTTTCTCCCCACGCCTGGTTGAGCCCCTAAGTTTCCGGCACTCTCCTCCTCCTCCTCTTCTTCTTCTTTCCCGAGGCATGTTTAATTCATCCTGCGTCAAGTTTTTCTCTCGCCAAGCTCTTTAAACGCCTTTCTCTCCTTTCTTCGTGTCATTTTCTCCATTGACAATACAAAACTCCATCTCTTATGCCGACGAGTGACACAATATACATTACTCATTAAATATTATTTACCACCGCACATCCCTTTGGCTTCCGTTTTAGGGACTGGCACTTATGTATAATAATAAAGTCCTTTTTTTCTTTTTTATATTAAAAAAGGATCTTATTTTCAAACTTTTTGCAGTGTTCTCTAGATACCTTAAACAGGTTATAGATGCTACCTGAATCTGATGGTTGCTTAACAAAGATTTGGTAGCATCAGGAATAGTGATCTTTGTAGTGTTTGAAGGTCTTGCTGAGATCCAAAAGCGCTTCAAATTACGTAAAACATATTATGATACAGGTACATGTATGGAGTATGTAAAGCGGTGCAATAGGAAAAGCGTGGTGAGCGGTCAGTGGTCTCATTCTGCTGCACAAAGGCTAGGTGCGGCACACGCCACGCCTTGCACCACTGTGGGTTCCTTGGAGGAATGAGCGGTAGTGTTCAATTTCCTTTTTAAGGTTCCAGAGCGGGGCTTTGCAAGTGTCCTTGTTCACCTGTGTCATAGTAATGATCTGGAACACACACTGTGTAGTGTAGTGGTTAGCACGCTCGGCTCACAACCGAGAGGGCCCGTCCTTGGTAGTGCCCATATATATATATATATATATATATATATATATATATATATATATATATATATATATATATATATATATATTGTGTATACATACTATACATACACACACATCATGCAGGTGAATTAATGATTAAAAAATATGAAAAAAGAAAAAAAATTGCAAACCTATAGGATTAATGACATGAAAACAGAAATCCCACTGACATGTTTAATTCACACAATTTTGTTAGAATGTTAATTTTTTTTGGGATGATGCGAGCCACCCATATATTTGTGGCACATGCACTAGCCCCACATCCCAGTACCTGGAATAGCATACTTCACTGCAGCATTCACCAGCCTGAGCACCAATATTATGTAGTGCTGCTGTATTGTTTCCCAGGGTCGTTTCTAGCTTTGTGGGGGCCCTAGGCAAGATGATGTTTGAGGGGGCCCTAGATTTCAATTTTTCGTCAGAGCCCCTGGGTGACTTGGGAAATTTAAATTTTCCAAGCTACCCAGGGGACACCCTGGTAACTTGGGGGCCCTAGGCAATTGCCTTGTCCGCCTATAGCTAGAAATGGCCCTGTTGTTTCCATCTCATGTCTGTCAGGAATAACAAACACAGACACCAGATTACAAAACATTTATTTTTAACTTAACAATAGGAATGAGGAAGGAAAACAGCCTGTCACTTAGAGGCAGTTATTAAATCATTAAAGTGTTAAGGAGAAGACTGAGAACTAACCACTGTCACCCTTTTTATTTATTTTTGTTTTTTTATTATTTTCAAATGCTTTCTACACACATCTAGTTAAGTTTCCTGTATCACTTCTTCTTCTTGCCCTTGCCCTGCTTGCCCTGCTGCTGCCCACCATCCTGGCCATGCTTGGGATTGGTTCTTGTCTTTAACTGTGGGATCTTCTCAGCAGCAAACAGCATCACGTCTTCCCGTGTTCTGTGAGAAGATGGTAAAAGGGCTTTAAGACAAATTCACTCACAGCAACATTACATCACCTGAAAAAGTCTTCAACAGCAGTTCATCTGAGATTTTATATTTCTTTCTTTATTAAGCAACTTATACTGAAGTATGGGGTACTTCAAGGGAGGAATTAACTGATTGGCTGTTGAATTAAATTAATTTTAACTCTGCCAATCTGTAATCCAGTGAAATCACTCATCTATCACCCTACAAGTTTTAGTGATGCTTCATTAGTGATGGTGAAGGTACCTGTATTTGATTTTACTAGTAGTGAGTGACAGAATTAGCAGATACATTTCTGCTTCCCACATGTTCATGACAAGATACTAAAGGAACACATTCACCATGTCTACCTGGTCCAAGCCTTACCTGAACTTCGGATTGACTGCTTCCCCTGCTGGTGTCTTGAGCTGGACTCTCACACGACCCCAGAATGGTGGCTCCTTGCTCTTCTCCCGGCAGTAAATCTTCCTCTCTCCCCTCACCTGGAAAAGGATGTGAAAAGTGAGGAATGGAGAGAATATAATATTATATATGCAGTGTATAACAACAGCAAACAAAAAAATTGGTTGATGTAAAATTTTTCCTTTAATTTTCCTAATGTTTATGATAAAAAAAATAAAAAATATAATATTCATGCATAAGGCATTATGAAGAAGCAATACTATGAAAAGAAAGCAAAGCCCCAAGAAAATTTTTTTTGCATACATATACTAGACAATAGCTGGCTGTACCCAAGTTCCTAAACACCATGGCTTTATAGCAACTACAACAGATACATCCTTCTCTACCTGCATTTTACCAGATCAGCTAACTGTATTTCCATAGAGGCCCTGAACACCTCATCGCCAGGCTTTGCATCACAGCTGCTTTTTGTTCACTCATATAAGGTACAATCACTCTCTAACTGTAAGGAATGTATACCGAGGAAAGGGACACCCAGTCTCATTATATCCTTTCCAGTTGCATCTTATGATACTTGTATGCACAGAATACAGACACATACTTTATGCACCATGTCTTGATGCTGGCTATATGGTTAAACAAGAATAATTATTATTATTGTACCACAAGGTAGTACAAGTAATAGTGCGTCAGCCATTGGGCTCATCATATCCCTATACCTGGGTATATATATATATATATATATATATATATATATATATATATATATATATATATATATATATATATATATATATATATATATATATATATATATATATATATATATTTTTTTTTTTTTTTTTTATTTTATTTTTTTTTTTTTTTTTTTTATTTATTTATTTATTTATTTTTATTTATTTTTTTTTTTTTTTCTAGAGCATGTTTCTGAAGTGCTTCCTTACCTGAAGGCCAGTGGTGGAGAGCACATCCAGCATCTCCTTACACGTGGGTGATGATACAGCCTGTGAATATTAACAGCACTAAGTATTTACTAAAATTTTTTAAATTAAGTAATAAATAGAGACTTGTTTTAAAATGAAAGCAACAAACACCAATTTATGATAAATTGAAGTTTTGAAGCCTTCTCTTTTCCATTCATAATTCAGATTGACTATACAAGCAGGAGGAAAAAAATAAAAATGCATATGAGAAATGACAACTGCAATTATTCATTGAAGAAAAGTGATTTATGACATGATCTTTGCAATGTGTATCTGGGAGTGAGCTGCAGTAGTTACAATTAATAGTTCTCTCATTTGTAAGCCTTCATGAGGGGGGAAAAACTCAGTGTGAAATTCTGGTATTAACAGAAATAGTCATGTTGGTAGTTATTCTTACAAGATTTTTCTTCAAGAGGCTCACCTTATTTTTTGGAATCCTCCTGCCCTCGGCTCTTGACTTATCTTTGTTGATATAGGCTGGGTAGAGGCATGCCCATCTGTGAATGACCACCTTTGTAAAGAGAATGAACCACTAAATATGCAGAAAAACAGCTCACAATGTTTTCTGTTACTGCCCTGTATGGTTGAATGCAGACCAGCTGATATAGAACTGAAGCCAGAAACCAGAGCTGGGTATGACTTTATTTATTTTAGGTGCAACTCTGACTCTGCAACTTTGATGCAACTAAGACTTTGTGACTATTTTTGGTCCCCCTGATGTAACTTACAACTTTGCAACTGGGACTTTTTTCTCTGCCAATTATAGAGTAAACTTTAACACAGTAACAGAAGCATGCTTATACAAGGCCGAGAAACACATATTAATTTTTTCTTAGTTAAAACACAGATTAAACTAATATCTACAGATCATCCTTCTCCTCCTCCATGTCCTCTTGGCCCATTTTCTCCTCTAGCTGTTGCTATTTCTTAAAAAGAAAGAAAAAAAAAAAGAATAAAAAAAGATTGTCTTTGTTCCTGTTCAAACTTGTGGCAAAAGTTGCAGAAAATTGGCAGAGCGACTTTGCTTATGTGACTTTTAAAAAAGTTTGTGTCTTCAAAATTCATGGTGGAGCAAAGTCACAATTCAGTGCTGCAATGCCCAGCTCTGCCAGAAACATCATCACATGTACACTAGTGAAATAAAGAATAATTACTTTGATAAACATCATCCTAAATTTACTGCACGTTGGAATAAGAAAAGATATATATAAAACTAATTTTAATCCCTACCTCAACCTATCCTGGCCTATACAACAAATAGGCTGAGTCTCAAGTGAAGGGGTAGTAGGTAGGTCGGCACTGTCCCCAAGAAACTATCCCGCACGCTCGTCTCGATTCCCGGCTCCCACTTCGCAGCTCCTCCACCCAGCTGATTTGACGTCACATATATGAAGCCACGCTATTGGTCAGAGAGAGAGAGAGAGAGAGAGAGAGAGAGAGAGAGAGAGAGAGAGAGAGAGAGAGAGAGAGAGAGAGAGAGAGAGAGAATATGGTAATGAATAAGGCAGCGTTTCTCAACCTTTTTACCCTTGCGTAACCCTTAGAATACATGACATGTCTCAAGGAATCCCTGCGCAAAAACAAAATTATATACCATATATTTCTCATTTAATGTGAAGTCAAATCAGCTGGGTGGAGGAGCTGCAAAGGGGGAGCTGGGGGTTCTTCTCTAGAATCACTGCTCCACGCCGATCTGTATAATATGTATAGCACAGTGCAGTATATGTAACGTGTTTACCGTCAGTGAGAGTTTTGGTGAGTGCTTGGCCTTAGTGTGTCGTACACAAGCCTTCAAATGTGCGATGTTCGGCGAGTTTTCTCTAAGTCCAGCAAGCTGCGGCGAGCCACGGAGCTCCATCACACTCGGAAATGAGCAGTACACTGACTTGCATTTGCTTCTAGCTGGGGTTTGTAGGTAACTGTTGAATAGGATTCTTATTGTGTCTATAGTTCTTTTGTCCAATGACGTGCCACCACGAGCTGCGCCAATAGGAATTTGCTATATGTATTCGTAGGCGGGGCACAGCTGGGCAGACAGGTGCACAGAGACATCTGTGTGTGCAGTTCAGCCATGGCCACCAGTGACATTAGTTGTAAAGGTTGCAATTTGATTATTGGGAAATCATCACTCCTGCGATGCTAGTCAGTGTACAATTGAGAAGAGGACGTGCCAGGACCTTCATCCTTTCGTTAAGGTATTGTGAGGAGGGTATTGGTAGAGGTAGGGCATATTGTGTGAAGCTATAAGAGAACTGGTGTGGGGGGAGGGAAACTGCCCCAAAGCAAGGATACGGTAGGTTAGGTTTATATTAGGGTTAGGTTAGTGTTGGAGAGGGGGGTCCGGGGACGCAGCCCCCCCACGGTTAGGTTAGGTTTATGTTAGGGTTAGGTTAGTGTTCTATGGGGGGCCGGGGGGGCTACTCCCCCTGCGGCTAGGTTAGGTTAAGTTAGGATGGGTTTATGGTAGGGTTAGGTTAGTGTTGTAGGAGGAGTCCTGATTATGTTATGTTATGTTATGTTTTTGTCCTTAGATTTTTTTTGGGTCGCCATATCTCGCCTCTTTTGGCTCCCCCCCCAAAACCCCCGATTCCCCACAGTTGGGGGAGAGAAGAGGGGAGGGGAGAGGAAAGGGGAGGAGCAGTGGTTCTGTAGTTTTACCGAGCCGGGAATCGAGGTGAGCGTGCGGGACGGTTTCTCTGGGACAGTGCCGGTAGGTCTAACTAGGACCACTCTGAAATGCTAACTCCGACCGTCATCTCAATCAGCCAAGGTCATTCTGAAACACTAACTTTGACCATCATGGCAACCAACTCAGACCATTCTGAACAACCGACTGGTGTGATACCATCTGTAGCGGTCAGGTGGTGTTTGGGATCTGTCATGTTACCCTAACCCACAGGCAGGGAGGCTACGATGACGGCCGCGGGAAGTTTGGGCATGTATCCATCGCCCACGTGCTAACCATTATGGCAGCAAAACACCATCGCTAAGAACACTATAAAGTAAAGACTGTTAGGGATCTGGTAGGTCTACCTTTCATAGCCATCTGGTACAGGACGAGCCGCAGTCGCTGCCATGTTGCTTGTTTATGTCAGCTGATGGCGGCGCTGGTAGTGTCTTGATCTTGATATTTAATAGGCTGCAATTCTACCACATACTTAAGTGTCAACATCTAAGTTAATTTTAACCTTTAGGTAACATTCTTCTTCCATCTTGAAATTCCTGTTCATCATCATTGGCCTCAACTTGTTAAAAACCCTACTCTTTATTATTATTATTATCATTATTATTATTATTATTATTATCATTATTATTATTATTATTATTATTATTAATGATGATGATGATGATGGTGACGATGTCGATGATGGTGATGATGATGATGATGATGATGATAATAATAATAATAATAATAATAATAATAATAATAATAATAATAATAATAATAAAGGCGGTTTCACGTGTCAATATGCGACTGAAATTGCAAGTCGTTGGAGTTTCTGACTGAATATCGTTACCTATAATATTGGAAAAAAAATCAATCGGAAAACAAGACCAGCATGTTGATCTTGTTCAGTCAATTTGCGACTTTGGTTACGTTGTGACGTCACAGAGAAAGGTTTGGAAATGTGGTGTCGATGTAGAGAAGAAGATTTTGGAGTTGGTGAGAGAAAAAGAGCACATCTGGGACCTGAAAGTGAATTCCATAGCAAAAAAAAAAAAAAAAACATTGGCGTTCGATGAGACAGCTGCCACTCCGATGACTGCTTCCATCTATGCAGGGTATTGTTGGAGGTGAGGATTGAATACTTGTGATGATTTAATTTCTTCGCAGTCGTCATCGTCACTAGAGGAAAACATCTTGAGTAGCTGTTTGTTACAGCCGTTTGTTACATTCACTTCACGCTAAACAGCCGATACTTTCCAGTCGCTATGTGTGAACGTGTTCCGACTAGAAGGGCTCATTCGATACTTCTAGCGGTGTGAACCTGCCTTGATAATAATAATAATAATAATATTTATTATTATTATTATTATTATTATCATTATCATTATTATAATTATTATTATCATCATTTTTACTATCATCATAATTTTTATGAACATAGAAGGTTGTGGGTACTGACACACCACTTTTCATAAAAAACACTTGATCACACATGGTATTTGCAAAACCCATGGAAACATTGTGTTCCAAGTATATATTAATGATATACAAGAGGGTATGAGTTGCTACATAAATTTGTTTGTAGACGATGTGAAACTTTTGAGAGTACATATCAAGGAACATTGGGGACTGTATGGAGTTGCAGAAAGATATTGACAAAATCTGGGAATGGAGCCAAAAGTGAAAATTAAAATTTGATACCAGGAAATGCCATGTAATGGAAATGGGTAAAAGTAATAGAAGACCTATGTGGGAATACAAAATGAGAGAAGAGATTATAATGAAAAGGAGTGATTATACAAGACACCCTGACTCCAGGAAGACACATAGATGGATACAGTATTTACTTCAACATACAAGACACTAACTAACATCATGGTAGCATGCAATTATATGGATAAGAGTATGATGAAAAGATCATAACCACTATGATAAGACCTAGACTAGAATATGCAGCAGTGGTATGGTCACCATACAGGCAGAAAGACTTCAAGAAACTAGAAAGAATCCAAAGGATTGCTACAAAGATGGTGCCAGAAAATAAAGGGTCTTCCCTATGAAGAAAGACTCAAGGAAATGGAACTATCATTATTGAAGAATAGATAGGAAAGAGATCTACTAACAATGTATAAGTTAGTACACTGTATGGAAAAGATAGATAGACAAGACCTGGTATCACTGACGGAATATGGACAAACAAGATGACAATCCAAGTTAGTGTCTAAGGAACATTAAGAAGTTCATTTTTCCACATAGAATGGTGGATGTCTGGAATGGATTGAGTAAAGAGATTGAAGCAGCAGAAAGTGTGCACAAATTTAAGCAAAAGTTGGATAAACGTAAATATGGAGACATGTCACTATTGAACCCTGCTTGAACCCTGTAATATACAACTAGGTAAATACACACAGACTATTTCTAAACTCCTATGGCAAGGGCATTCTGTTCCATACCTCCCTCACATATACACAGATACATACACACACACACACACACCGTATGGAGAAGATAGATAGGCAAGACCTGGTAACACTGACGGAGCAGGGAGACAGACATTCCAAGAAAATCATGAAAAGTCAGTGTCATAGGAATATCAAGAAGTTCAGTTTTCCACATAGGACAGTAGACATCTGGAATGGATTGAGTGAAGAGATTGTAACAGCAGAAAGTGTGCACAAATTTAAGAAGTTTGATAAGTGTAGATATGGAGACAGGTCACTATGAGCCCCACTTGAACACTGTAACATACAACTAGGTAAAAAAACACACACACACACACACACACACACACTGATGCTTAGGATCACTTGGAATGAATAAATCACATTATGTGTTCTTTTACTCAAGAAATGCTTAGTCTACAGTGAGTGGCATTGTGTTGGAGCTGCTGAGGCTAGTGCTACTCTTGTACGGTTACCCTTATAACAAAATAATAGATACAGGGTCACTGGATGAAACAAAAATTTAATGCCATAAGTGTACAATTTTTAACTGTACAAAGTCAAGAATTTATCTGTTAGTGTCACTATCACAATTTGTTGTGACTTAGTATGCTTTACAGAATAAATTAAAAAAATATATTCAACTCTCTTAAAATAATAAATTTTCTTTCATACAAATATTGTGTTCCAAATATACTAAATGAAGAAAGAGTTCTTCAGCCACTAAAAGTGTATAATTAAAGCTAATATGTGTACTTTGTAAGTAATATCTCTATTGCTCTAACATTAACATGAGAAATTAATGCTATCCTAACCCTGGGCACTGGGAAAAGCTGCTGATGATCTTGTAATATCTGTACCACAGACATGTGGGACCATTGCTGAAAAGTTACAACAGAAAATTCCAGGCATCACTGCCTCCTTTCAGTGCACAGTATCATACGAAGTGTCACCATACTGTCTGACAAGTTCCATTCAGCATCATTATGACAACCTTTAATCTCTACTTTTTTTTTTTTTCCAAAAATTATGGCTGTTGATTTCATTATCATCACAGATATACTGCAGTATTTGATTTGCAAGATAAAAATTCATCATGTCCTTATTGATGATGCTTTAAGTAGATTGTGGTTAGACTGTGTGTGTGAAATGTGATTCAAAATCACATTTCTACAGTTAATTTGTATGACTAATTATTATAATTTCATTAGAGTATGTTGTAATATGTTATACATGTATATCATAATGATATACTTTAAATAATACATTTACATACACAAACATCAAATAGCTCACTAGCTGTTAGTTGTCTCATTTCATTGCTGGATGAAACCTCCTAACAACTTTGACAACACTTCATATAATAATTTCTTCCTTTTCAATTAGACTTTCTATTCCTATGAAATGACTGGTAGTAAGTAGTAAGTTGTAATAGAAATGGAAGTAATACAACAAAATTTTAAGTAATAGTTGTAGTAGTAATATACCCTATTCGAGAACCTAAAGAGCTAAGCTCCTCTTGCACAATGGTACATCTCTGTTCACTCCTCTGATTAAAGGAGGGAATTCAGTAAAAGTGTGCACTCTACAGTGCTTCATTGTTTCTTTAATAACACTTTATCCATTTCTTTCAGCAAGATGAAAGTGATCAATTTATCACCTAGAGTGTCTTAGGACTGCAGTGCAAAATAAATCAATTACATTTTTTGAAGAGATACAGTGCTACAAGTTAAAAGGCCAGTAACATTCCATGTCAATAAGAGAATGAAATGAGTCATTCCACAGCCTGTCACCAATTTGAGGTCAAACATACAAATCTTGACCTGAGGAGATTGAATGGGACTGTATATTGTAATATCAGAGTATCATACACAAAAAATTCAAGCAGGGAATGGTGAAGCAAGAAATGGAAATGACAGGCAGGCTATGGATGTTCGAGATCGTAATATGACTTTTTTTACTCTTAAGTTGTTACTGATGTGTGCGTGTTTGAGAGTTCTCCATAGATGAGGACTAAAGTAAAGGACTATTAACATGTGGAACACAGCCTCTGGGAATCATGAAATTCAGGGCAAACCTTCCCTTATTGCCTGGGAAACCACCACCCAATAGAGATGACCCTAAGCCGTGACATGTATCCACCCTACAGGAGGAGCATAATATCTAATGTTCTCAAATAAAGTACGGTAGAAAACAAAGTGGTAGTGGTAGTGGTAGTGGTAGTAGCAGTAGCAGCAGCAGCAACTGCAACAGAAGTGGTAGAAAAAGTACCATTAAAGAGAACAGTAAGTGCATTAAATAATTTAACAAAACTTCATTACCTAAATCACTCAAATGACAATGGTGTGCAAAAAAAATTTGCTAACACAACAATATTCAAAATTAGGTTTAGGAAATACCCATGTCACAATGCACAGCTCAGCATTTATCAAGAAAATAAATCAGCACAATACTGATAACTTCTAAATAACCTAAAACCAGAAAAGGTTTGGTACATTACCAAAACATAACACAATAAAGTATATTGCTTTGCCTTTTATAAATTCCACTCCCAGACTTGCAGCATTACTTCCATTGGCTACAGTTTCAGCAAGACAATGACCCTGAGTTTTACAAGTATCTATAGGACTCTCCTACATTAGGTTAGCTGAAGGAAAACAACCTGATGACTGGGATCAATTACCAAGATGTGCACCACATGATTATAAAAAAAAAAAAAAAAAAAAAAAAAATCCAGATAACTGATAAAAAGGCATTATGAGGTTTTTAAATTTTTTTTTTTACTGTTTCCATATCAGTTGCAGAAACTAACCTTTATCCCACCAAAACAATGTTACGAATCAAAATTTAATAATCCTCAAGGATGTTACTGAGCTATTGAAGTATATCAGTAAGCTTTGGCACCATTTCTGCCCAAACTCATGAGATGAACTCTAATGTACATAAATGGCAACTGATGACTATCATAATATATGCTGTGTAACAAGAAGTGTATTGCAAACTGAGTGTTCTATCTACCTACATCTGA
Source organism: Portunus trituberculatus (assembly GCF_017591435.1). Taxonomy (NCBI): domain Eukaryota; kingdom Metazoa; phylum Arthropoda; class Malacostraca; order Decapoda; family Portunidae; genus Portunus; species Portunus trituberculatus. The sequence continues at coordinate 22,859,838 of NC_059301.1, read as the reverse complement.
CACCTGTTCCTAAGTCCTAAGGATTTTCCTCAGGCCATGACCACTACATAAGTAATGTATGCTTTATTTTTTTCATTTTGCTCTCTGTGCTTTCCTTTTATCTCATGTACTCTGGCACTCTGCCCTCCCATTTCAGTAGGGGTTTCCTTTGGGGTTTCCTTTTCCATTCACTGGAACTAATTAATTACCTACAAATTGAATATTCATTTATATAAAGATGGTGGGTGCTGTATGTTTATGGGCGCAGATAAGTAAGTGATCCACAGTGCATTAGTGAATATGCCATGGATTACAATATGGTCACTAAAGAAACAAAGTAGCTCACTGACACATAACTAAGTACAACATTTTTTAGGTTTCAGATGCATAAGCTGTCTGGAGGTGGCATTTCTAAACTCAGAAACATTCACCTCAGTAGCTGCAATCATTAAGAAATCATATTTGTAAATATTTCCTTTATAGTGCTGGTACTCCATAATTATTGAAAATTTATGCCTTTGGTTTTGAAATATGTTTAGTGACAATTATGTTATTCATTCCTAAAATCTTATTGTTCTAAGCAAACTTGACTTCTGTCTGTTCTGTGAGAATGGTCAAAGCTGTTTCAAAATTCTTTCCTTTATATGCTGTTATCAAAATTAATTCTCCTTAAATCCTGACTAATTTAAATTCATTCTTTAAAATCAGTAATTATTGTATTAGATGATAATTGGAATCTTTTGTTTTACTAGTAAGTTTAGAAATGCCACCTATACAAAGTACATACTAAATCCAGTAATACTGAGTTATGAAGTATCTTACTTAATGATTAATGAACTCTAAGTTTTGCACAGCCAGTGAAGTACACCATTTCTTTACTTATATAACATAATCCAAGATGCAGCCAGTGTCATGATGAATCACCCAAATTAACTAATGAAATTACAAAACACAATTTTTCTTAAATTAAAAAGTTCACAAATGAAATTTTTACACTACATTCTTCAGAAATAAAGTTTTCAATGTTAGATTATTAAAGATATACTATTATACTCCCTTTTTCAATCAAAATGATACAATGGAACTGGGCAATGACAACAATATTTTCATTTTTAGTTGCTGAAGCAAATGGTTTGTAAAGGATAAGGAAAATAGAAATAAGCTAAATTTACAGACAACACTACTTGTCATTTGAATTTTTACAATCCCAGGCAATGCAATCTTTCCTTCAATATTTGCATGATCTACATTTCATATATATATATATGTTTTGCCACTGCATTTTCTGTAACTCTTACTGTCATTAGAAATTATTATGAAATCTAATACAACATTATCTTCTACTTTCAACATTGCCAAACTGACAGAGCTATGTAAAACTTTAATGATCCTTAATATTTCTGCTATGCATGCTACTGTAACAATAGTAGCAGGTGTGGAGGTGGCAGCAGTGGCAGTGGTGGTGGTAGTCATAGAAATAGTAAAGATAAAAGAAATCATGGGCTACAGTAAAAGAGAGAAAAAAATACGTGAGATGGGTGTGATTGACATACACTGCCCACACACCAATTAAAGAAAACCTAAATCTATGAGTCACTATGTACAACCCAGAAATATCAGTTGTCCTGTGTAGGTTGGCTTAACGGAAGGCAAGCTTGCTGAGTATTGCCAGCCGTCCTCATTACAACCACTATACAAAGTCAAGGCGTCGAGTCTTCCTGTCGGTAAGGTTCTCCCGGTATCCTTCATCCAGGGCTAGCTCCAGCATGTCCTCTGGCACCTTGAACACCATCCTCAGAGCCTCCTTAATAGCCTGAAAGGATGAAAATTACTCCTTTCATATTATACTCAAAGTTATCAGTGGATAAAAAGAAACAAGACCAATATTTATCAAGTTAACATATCTTGTATATATATATATATATATATATATATATATATATATATATATATATATATATATATATATATATATATATATATATATATCATATAAAAATATAATATAAAATATATAAAAAATGTATAAAATAAAATATATAAAAAAAATATAATATAAAAAATATAAAAAAATATCTAATCTGGCAACTCAAGAGAAAGTAGTTTTGATGTTATTTGTATGTATTTGACAGATGAGTGACAAAATATGTTCTCTGTACATGCTTTCCAAAGTAGACTTCTGCAGGTTATTAATGCATATTTTTTTTTTTTTTTTTTTTATCATCCACCAATGACTACTAAAGAGGCCATCTATAGCACCTATAGTTCCATTTTGCTGAGATATAAAAAGACTTAAAGGAACATTTAATATCACTGAAGTTTGAGAGAGAACTGTGTAACAATGGATAAAGTTCAAAGATGGTAGTGAGAAATCTATCACAAAGCATAAAGCAACACCTGGATTAGGAAAGAAAGTTGCTCAATAAATCTTGAACATTATGAGAAGAAAAAAAGAATGCAGTCCTCACCTGTCAGGAAAGGTGGATGAAACATCCAAAAACTTTATAATGTCACAATCTTTGATCCCACAATTGCACAATTTCATCTCTTTAGGCCTCAACTGTATCTACATATAAATCAAAAGTGTAGTACTAATTATCTTGAAAAGGTGTTTGGTTAGCATGTCTCTGAGTACAACAGCCAATTAGAGGTACGTTCTAAAGAGATCAGATGAGCAGCAATGACATACCTCGGGCATCCACACCTTGAACACATAGTCTTGCGCCAGATTGAAATCCGGCTGCTTCTTGTTTATTTCAGTGTGCAGGAAGTCCACAACTGAGAGAATCTGAGGGTGAAAGATGATACTAGTTACTTAAGCAATGTATCTAATTTTTATCCAGTCCAATGACTCCCCTTGCTTTGGAAGGTGTGGTGGTGGTAGTGGTGGTGGAATGTGACAGTGGTGGCTTTGTATGTTTTGATGAGAGAGAGAGAGAGAGAGAGAGAGAGAGAGAGAGAGAGAGAGAGAGAGAGAGAGAGAGAGAGAGAGAGAGAGAGAGAGAGAGAGAGAGAGTTAACACCTCTTACCTGATCATCATCTTGATCTAACTGGAAAGGCCCAATCCCAGACCATAACAGAGAGCGACGAGTTGCCTCACTCTGGTACAATTTGTGGCGCTCACACTGCTTTTGTCCACTGAAAATCTGCCACAGGTGCTCCATGCATGCTGCTGACTTCATGTATTTAATCAGTTTTTCATTTTCTCTCCGTCGTGATCTAAGGGCCTTTTGCATCCTTCTCCGATCCCGGGCAGACATGTACTGGTGGAGGGAGAAGTCATGTTTGTTACTGTTGTGGATTCAACAGCTAATTCGTACAGGTGCTAAAAAAATTCCTGACTGAGGGTTTTGCAAAAGGTGGGGCTATGAAATTAACACATAGCATCTCAATTTTGCTATCAATTATCTTCATATGTCATATATTCAAAACATGAAATATGTCCTATAATATCATAGTTTTCCCATATTATATGATAATAGTGTTGTTATACATACTTAAATTGTGAATTTCATAACCCCACTGTTTGTGGAGCCCTCATGGCCAGGAATTTTTCAGTACCTGTTTGTAAATCTTGTTTCACTAACTTAAAAATAAAAGATTTTCCTTAGCTGTGATTTCCATTCACTTAAGCTGCAATTCCACAAGGCAGAATCCTTGGCATTATAATGTTTGTTTGTTTTTTACGTAGGGAAGAGGGCCAGCCAAAGGCAAAAAAAAGAAAGTTAGAAAAAGGCCCACTTGAGCGCTGGCTCTCCAAAGACTTCAAAAAGTGCCAAAACCGTCAGCCAGAATTAGGGGAGCAAATGCCTTGATACCTCCCTCTTAAAAGAAGACAAGTTGTAGGAATTCGGAAATACAGATGCAGGGAGGGAGTTCCAGAGTTTACCAGTGAAAGGGATGAATGATTGAGCATACTGGTTAACTCTTGCATTAGAGAGTTGGACAGAATAGGAATGAGAGGAAGAAGAAAGCCTTGTGCAGCGTGGCTGCAGGAGGAGGGGAGGCATGCAGTTAGCAAGATCAGTAGAACAGTTACCATGAAAATAGTGATAAAATATAGAAAGGGATGCAACATTTCAGCGGTGAGAAAGAGACTGAAGACAGTTAGTCAGAGGAGGGGAGTTGATGAGATGAAGAGCTTTCGATTCCACCCTATCAAGCAAAGCTGTGTGACTGGAAGCCCCCCAAACATGCGAAGAGTACTCCATACAGGGACAGATAAGGCCCTTATACAGAGTAAGCAGTTGGAGGGGCGAGAAAAACTGTCGGAGACGCCTCAGAACGCCATTTCATGTTACAGTAGTGACATGAAATGGCATCTCCTTAAATATTATCAATTATATGGATGACTGTCTTTAATGGTAGACTTTGAAAAACATCATATTGAAAGAAGGCAAAATGCATAATATGTGAAATAAAACTGAATGAATGAATGATGAAAGAGTTAATGAATTATAGTATCCTGATTCCCATTATTACTGTGTATGAGTCATCCTTTGCCTCACCTTGTCCTCTCCCCGCTCCCCCATTGCATCGTCACTGTCTGAATTGAGAGGTTCATAATACCATCCCTTGTGGGACAAGGGCTGCTGCTCCTGTCTAGTTTGGCCCCTTGTCCTCTTTCCAGGAGGTGAGGTCAGTGCAGGGTCATCCTTGGGGGTGAAGCTCACAATGATGAGGGCATCTTGTTCTGAGGGAAAATACAGATAAATCAAGTAGCTTCTAGAATAAGTCAAAGCTTAATTTGTGTGCAGGCTTTTGTCAATGATCTGTTAATGATGGAGAGCAATGCCTTATGAATACCTAGACGGTATCTATCCCTTTAAACTGTAGCATATGCCCTTGGCTCCCTTGTGTTACAAGTGTTTTCCTGCCCATCATTGTTGTTTTTGTGTTGAAATGATTTCATATCGTTGCCTCCTTCCTTAATGTCACATAAAAAGCCATGAAACTCATAGCTGCAGAATTAAATGTTAGAAAAGATGTATCTATCATCTACATACATGTAATAGCTTTTATCACAGTAACATTGCTCTATCACAGTAAGGTATGAAGTTATTTTCAAAACTGCACTACTTTCAGTCAGCAGCTTTTATTTACTAACAATGTTAGGCATAGCCATTTTGTGGCTGAACATTAAATAAGTATATTTTATGACACCCATATGATGTAGTTCTTGGAGAGAGAGAGAGAGAGAGAGAGAGAGAGAGAGAGAGAGAGAGAGAGAGAGAGAAACTATTATGTTGTATCATCATGGTGTGCTGGCAAAAAGGTGCAGGATAATGTGAATGATTAATGTTACACTGTTCAATGATACTGATGAGGGTGTTATGTCCAGCACACTATTATGACACCAGTTTTCAGAGTTAAATAGCAATGTTGGCATTACTCCATAACTTAGAACTATCCACCTCTGAAGATTTTTTTGAGTACTACTAGGAATATATGCAACATAATTAAGGAACTCAATGCCAGAGAGAAAAAGCATAATAGACTTCAATAAAATGGAGAGATGGGATAAGTTTAGTTGGCACAGTCTGAAGTTAGATGGGCTGCCCAGAAATATAAGAGAAGCTTAGGAAAGTCTTTGCCCTGCCATTGTGAGCTGTTACTGGATAGCAAAAAGGTTTATGAATGTAATCATGACTATGCATTTCAAACTCATGATGATGGCAATGATTGCATTACAGAGAGAGAGAGAGAGAGAGAGAGAGAGAGAGAGAGAGAGAGAGAGAGAGAGAGAGAGAGAGAGAGAGAAACTAGTGTATACAGAAATCTGTGACTAAAGTACAATATGTATATGAAGTAATGATTCAAAATATGTTTTGAATATATATATATATATATATATATATATATATATATATATATATATATATATATATATATATATATATATATATATATATATATAACACTAACCTTCTGGAGGCATGGTGAAAAACTTATGTGAGGAGATCTTGTTGCCATGATTCCTCAAGAGACAGAAAGACTCAATGATCTGTAGGGCCTCTGTGAAGCCACTTTCACTCCGGTCCTGTGTAGAAGGAAAGAATACAAGATAAGGATTAATTACATCATATCTACAATGTACAGTGTGAACAAAGTAGAAAGAGCCTTTCAAATATATGGCAGAAAATTGGCAATAAAGTTGTTTCCACTTGTGGAATGGATGTACGAAGGGAAAAGAATTACAGAAATCTACATAATAATATATTAATCAAGTGGAATTAAAGAGATTATTTTCAGAGGAAAGAAATATATTGCATAAAATTAAGATATGGACTTGTGAAGTGTGTCATATTATGAATTTTGTATTTTGTCATTACTTCTGGCAGCTGTATATGAATAATTAAGGTTTCCCTTTCCATAATTTTTATTATCTGCAACATGTGTTTAAATTAAGGAAGAATACTATCAGAACAACAATGATGATGACATGACAATTTTTTAGTCTCTCTATTACAAATTAAAAACACTAAAAATAATGAAGAAACACTATACAAAAAAAGTTGCATTGTCAAGCTGTACATGTCTTCATCCACCCAAAGACCCACCACAAATGCTGGCACATCTCCATACTGGAAAGACTTGACTCTGGCCAACTCAACCTTGATGCTGGCTTCTTGCTTGAGGCCCACCCTGTACACTGACACCCTCCTGGTCTGAGGGTACACCTGATCCACATAGGCAGGCCACCAATGGTTCTCCAGCTGCACCCATACCAGGTCTCCACTTTTGTAAGGATACCCAGGCCGACCTAGGCATGGAAACGGAATTATTTTCCATGACTTCCAAGGCAATTGGTTACTGGACTTGTGTGTGTGTGTGTGTGTGTGTGTGTGTGTGTGTGTGTGTGTGTGTGTGTGTGTGTGTGTGTGTGTGTGTGTGTGTGTGTGTGTGAATGCTAAGTGGCTATGTATATGAAGTGTTAGGTAAATGCCAGTCTCTATTTCTACCTACATCTGATTTTCATTCTGAAGACTCTGAACCATTATTCCTATCCTTGAATTAATATATTTTCTGATTCTCCTTTTCCTCTCTGGCATACTTTAGCACTCTTTATCCTCCCATTTCACTTGATGTCATCCTGTTCACACACTGCATCTAATACTCATGCTCTCTCTTTCTCTATGAACAATCCTGATGGTGTATGGGAGCCCTTTAACCACTTCACACTTTGTTTCATCACCATCATGTCAAAAATGTTACATGCAACTTCATTTCTCATTATCCAATATAAGAACACTAGGCATTTGTTAAGTAACATTTCATTAGCATGGATAGGGTTTAGACCTAATGACTTTGCCTTCAATTTCATACCTATATTTCACTTACATATGAATATGGAATAAAGAACTAAAACTGATGATTTTTTTTTTTTTTTTTTTTTTACGTAGGGAAGAGGGACAGCCAAGGGCAAAAAAAAAAAACAAAGTTAGAAAAAAGCCCACTTGAGCGCTGGCTCTCCAAAGAGTAAAAAAAGTGCCAAAACCGTCAGCCAGAATTAGGGGAGCAAATGCCTCGATACCTCCCTCTTACAAGAAGACAAGTTGTAGGAATTTGGAAATACAGATGCAGGGAGGGAGTTCCAGAGTTTACCAGTGAAAGGGATGAATGATTGAGCGTACTGGTTAACTCTTGCATTAGAGAGTTGGACAGAATAGGGATTAGAGGAAGAAGAAAGCCTTGTGCAGCGTGCCCGCAGGAGGAGGGGAGGCATGCAGTTAGCAAGATCAGTAGAACAGTTACCATGAAAATAGTGATAAAATATAGAAAGGGATGCAACATTTCGGCGGTGAGAAAGAGACTGAAGACAGTTAGTCAGAGGAGGGAGTTGATGAGACGAAGAGCTTTCGATTCCACCCTATCAAGCAAAGCTGTGTGACTGGAACCCCCAAACATGCGAAGAGTACTCCATACAGGGACGGATAAGGCCCTTATACAGAGTAAGCAGTTGGAGGGCGAGAAAAACTGGCGGAGACGCCTCAGAACACCTAACTTCATAGAAGCTGTTTTAGCAAGAGATGAGATGTGAAGTTTCCAGTTAAGATTATGAGCAAAGGACAGACCGAGGATATTCATTGTGGAAGAGGAAGACAGTTGAGTGTCATTGAAGAAGAGGGGATAGTTGTCTGGAAGGTTGTGTCGAGTTGATAGATGGAGGAATTGAGTTTTTGAGGCATTGAAAACTACTAGATTTTCTCTGCCCCAATCGGAAATCTTAGAAAGATCGGAAGTCAGGCGTTCCGTGGCGTCCCCGCGTGATCTGTTAATTTCCTGAAGGGTTGGACGTCTCTGAAAGAACGTGGAAAGATGTAGGGTGGTATCATCAGCGTAGGAGTGGATAGGGCAAGAAGTTTGGTTAAGAAGGTCATTAATGAATAATAGAAAGAGAGTGGGTGACAGGACAGAACCCTGAGGAACACCACTATTAATAGTTACTTTGGTGTATATCCTGATTGACAAGGTGTTTTTAGTACGTTTATTAAGACTACGAAAAAATAAGTTTCCATAAAAAACAAAAAAGGTCAAATATTTAGTATGATAAATACTCTGAAAACATGGTTTCAGAACTTACTTTTGCTCACTGATGTCTTGCCCATGTCAGGTAATTCTTCCTCTGAGTTGACTAGTGGGTCATCCGAGGAGCTGTGTGTATGGACTCGTCTCTCTAATTCTTCATCGTTCTCCTCATCACTTTCTCTCCTAACTTTCTTTTTTCTTCCTCTCTTTTTCTGTGTTCTATTTGCAGTCTTTGTTTCCTGTCTGGACCTTCTGGTGGCATTGTTGTTGTTATTATTGTTGTTATTGTTATTATTGTTATTGTTGCTAGTTGTACTGCTGCTAATGATACTTGGATTGCTGGGAGAACTGTAACGTTCTCTCAAACCCCTATTTCTGGATGCTGTGTGACCAGTCTCCACTGCCCATTTTAGCAAGTTGTCAACTTCAGATGGTTTCCTTTTCCTAGGACGCTTTGCTGGAGAATTTCCAGAAGCAGCATTGTGTTCTGCTCTATTCTCTGTTTCCTTTATCCCATCCCAATCCCTTGGCTGTCTGGGCTGTGCTTCTGAGTAGCTGCTTATATCTGGACTGTGGGCATACCTTTCATAAGAATCTCTAGTGTTTCTAATTATCTTGATCTCTTTCTCCTTTTCCTTATCACTGCTTCTGGTTTTTCGCTTATCTATAGACCTTTCCATGCTGTTGTGCTGTTTGTGAAGTGTTTTTCTCCTCAGTGATGAGTGTCTTAGTTTCTTGTTGCTTGGTCTGCCTCTACTGTATCTTTGTTTCATCCATCCAGTGCCTCCTCTGCCACCCTTTCCCTTTATGGATTTCTGGTGTCCACTTTCTGCTTCCTCTTCTTGCTCTTCATCTGACTCAGAAGTTGAGGGTGCAGTGGCAGAGTTGTGCAACTGATTCCTCTTCCTAGTAAGGGATGCTTTATTAGATCTCTTTCCCTGAAGATCAATGCGTCCTTTGAGGGATGGTCTTCCTCTTTTCTTGGTTACAGTCTTGGCCTTCAAACCTTGGGTCTTACGTTGTGGCTGGAACTGCTTTGCTTTCAAAAGCATCAAGAGCCGGGCACTAGCTTGCCTTGTCTTCTCCCAATCAAACCCTTCGAATGTCAAAGAGTTGTCAGGAGATTTAGAAGTGGAGGGTTTCTCTAAATCTGAGAAATCAAGGGTGGCAGGTTCCTTGGAATTTTGGCAAGGCAAGTTTTCCTCTGAGGATTGAACTTCCTGAGAATGGCTGGTTTCATTGCAGGTACGAAGATCAGGGTGATCCTGGTGATCATATAGATCGTCCTCCTCCTCTTCCTTGGGATTCTTTTCCTTCTCTAAATTCTGGCCTCTCACTGGACTGGAAATATGATACGTTTGTTGCACTAGTGGTTCCAAATCTTGTGTTCTCTCACTAGGGCAAGGCTCTTCCTCTTCTTGGTACAAAGATGCCTTCTCCAATGAAGCTGCCTCTTTCTCTACCTCATGTCTGCTTTGGCTCCTCCCAGAAACTGCATAACTTTTCTGATGAGTGGAATCAGTAGTCTGCACCTCATTATGATCTTTATTCTGCTCTCCTATACCACTTTGCATCCACCCAATCTCCTCTTCATCAGTGGCAGAGGTTGAGGGAAGGTTACGGTACAGTTCCTCCTCTGAATCATCTTCATCAGTCTCCCAAGATTGAGATGGATGTGGTTGGTCAACCCTTTCACTGATTTCCTCATCTTCATCTTCACTTAAGAACTCAAAATCTGGCATGAGAGAATCTTCATTGTCATCAGCTGACCCAACCAAATTGTCTTGCTCTGGTACCAGTAGGGCATCTTCATCATCTTCAGCCTCATAAAGAGAATCACTGTCACTATCACTTTCCAGAGCCTCACCTTCTTCCGAGATCAATTGCTTGGGATCAGGCTCATCCTCCTCACCTTCCATCTCTAAATCTAGGTTGAAAGAATCCTCATCCACTGATTCAACAAACTTCTCACACTCGGAATTCAATTCATTATTCAACGAATCTTCCTCCTCCTCCTCTTCCTCTTCTTCCTCCTCATCTTCATCTTCCTCCAATGACTTCCCACTCCCAGCCTCTGAGGGGATGACCTTGGTGGCAAGGCTTATGTCATTGTGGATCACCTGTTCCTTGAGAGATACAGGAACACACTGTGTTGAGCCTACCTCCTCCACATGTGTGGTAGACATCTCCTCTTCCCTTTTGGTATCATTGGAGTGTTTAGTAAGTACAGATCCCCCTAAGTGAGGATGACTCTGGTCTGTTTCTCTACCAGCACTGGCTGCCAGAGATGGGAGTGAGTTTCTGGACAGCACGGCAATTTGGTGGTCACTACTGGCCGCCTGGCAATTCTGGGGGTTTCTCACCTTGCTAGTGTTACAGCCTAAGCGTGTGTGAGCCTCTACACTCTCTGGCCACAAATTCTCCTGGGGTCTGAAACCAAGAGAAGACAAAATATGAGAAACCCCACTTGTACTAACTTCACTTATTGATATGCCAGACCTAGCCTGTGTTGACCACCAAATGCCTGATTGTGTGATAAAATCCTCCCCTCCTCCTCTCATTTGGACCTTTTATTATTTAGTCCTTTCAGAATAGTAGTCTGCTTACCACTTTCCTCCAACAAAGTCTCCCAACTTTCCTAGGCAAAATAAAAGATAATTGGTGTATCAATCATAGTTGTGTTTATTTGCTCTAGTGCTCTACAACCCCAAGGAGAAAAATATTACACAAGTTACTGGCAACTTCCTTGACAAAGCCACATTCCAACAGCCAGTGTTGCTGTTTACCAAAAGCCTGACTCCAAGTGGACTGACCCAGCTTACATACACATACATAATAAAAATGTCTACTAATAACTAAACTTCTGTACTATTGTGTGATGGAATTTAATCCTCTAAATATAAAGTACAATTAACATCAGGAATTAAAGAAAGGATGAAGGAATTTTAGAGGAAAGATAAAGCCAAGGAAAAGGTGTGAAAAGGAACACAACTACCTATATATATATATATATATATATATATATATATATATATATATATATATATATATATATATATATATATATATATATATATATATATATATATATATATATATATATATATATATATATATATATATATATATATATATATATATATATATATATATATATACTGAAACAAGTTTTACGGAAACAAACACATGACTCCACTTATGTTATTACCTTGACTCAAATTCAACACCAGCTGGACAGGGGGAGGCCAGAGAGGGCTGCAGAGGCTGGCCAGATATTACCATATTATTGGAGTCAAGACGGGGACTGGTGGGGGGGCAGTGAGTAGTGTGGAAGGCCTTATATGTGTCTGAAAATTTTCAAGATGGTCAGAGCACATTTCATGTAATTTCTATAGCACATTGGGGATACTGATCCTCAGATTGTGAGAAAAATAATATAAATACACATACACAAACCAGGAATTAACAATGCACACGTTCTATGTATGAGTTTTTCTTATCATACATTTGTTAACCTTGTAAATTTTTGCTCACAAATAACCAGCAAGGAGTCCAGTAAAAGATACAAACTGAACAGAGAAATGAGATCCTGAAATGTAAGCTCCCTCGCTGGTCTGGTTTACTAGAGATCCCAAAAGGTATGAAAGCTAGTGTGTGTTGGTACAGGCCACTCCATACACTCTTAATGGAATGACTGCCAACACCTGGTATATGTGTATATGTGCAAGTACAGACAAGCACACATTACACACACACACACACACACACACACACACACACACACACACACACACACACACACACAATGACTTGCATGTATATTACATACTCACAAAGTCATTCCTTGACCCTTCATTTGTGTAAATGCCAACTACATTATATATTATTTCCAAATTATTACAAAGATATGAATAAGAATCATCACACTGCCACTATGGGTAATGCCTTTATGAATAACCCTAGGGAGTTGACAATTAATAGAAAGGTGAATACACTATTATATAACAAATATAATTCTTATAAAATTATCTTCAAATATTTTAACGTTTCAAATACTTTAGCATACAAAGTAGCAATATACCGTGTTAGTCTATTTTGACAACTCATCTGTTTTGTTAAAATCCTGTGTTTTACAGCATGCTCTTATTTCTTGAGCTACCAAAACAATGCAATCGTGGTGATTAGAGATAGGGCCAGCCCTCCCCACCCTAACCCCAACAATCTTTAACATGTTATGTGCTGGGGAAGAATCTTTAACAAACTAAGTAAAACTGAGAAGAAAAGGAAAATAGAAAAATCTAAAAAGTAGGAATGAACATAGAGTAATGTAAAATGAATTGCTGTATACAAAGTGCTAATAAGTAAATATTTATACATTCCCGAAGAAGTTAAAATATGCTTATTCACCCATTTAAATACTTCATATTAAGATTTTTTCCAGTGTATTATTTTTTCAAAATACAAACATTACTATTCTGTTTCTGAGAGAGAGAGAGAGAGAGAGAGAGAGAGAGAGAGAGAGAGAGAGAGAGAGAGAGAGAGATATTTTCTCCAGTGCATTGGAAAGTTAGTACTAGAAGTAGCAATATTGCAGTAACATAATAACACATAAGCATGATGTGAACTAAAACCAATATGCAAACTTAAATTTAAAGTAGTTCCTAATCTCGAAGTTAGATGATTTCCTTTCTTATACAGTAAAGTTTTGACATAGAGTCAGTATCAAAGATGTATTTGTCCTACCAATGTTATATTCAGTCTTTAAACAATGAGATCTTTTGAATCTGTATGAGAACTTGTATCATAAGGAAATCACATGGACTTAACCCCTTTTTTTTGCCAAGAATTTCAAAGGCAGTGCTCTTTAGTATCTGCTTGACAGGTCTTCTGAAAAGCTCTAATTTTGCCTATAGGCTCATAGTGATGATATGCACCTCTGAAGTGGCATAGGAATCAAATCAAAGCCAACCAAAATCCACTTGGACCTCAGTGATTACACTGGTTCAAATGGTAATATGCATCTAAGTATCCAGCCAGAACTTCAATCTCTGCCTGCTCCCTCTCATGGCCAGCTCCAGACCAATTTGTCAACTTTTGAAAGAAGGAAAGGGGATGCTTTCTATGTTGATATATAAAAAACATATCCCACTCAATAGTTTATACATGGGATTATTAGAAATTCATTGAGTGAGGAAACATATCAATACATACATGAAATAAAAATGTATTGTCATGGCATGAATTACCAAGACATGCACTGTCTAACACATACAACATCTGATTTTTGTAGCAGTGTTTGGATCCAGATTACTAGAACAAACTGTACCAGTACATCAAACATTAGAAATTGGCTCAGATTTTGAGCATATTGTAGCTGGGTGAGGGAAAGGTACAAAAAAAAAAAAACAATCTTGAGTAAATAATGAGATGCCTGGAATTTTGTAGCTGAATATTCTACGTAGAGCCCATGTCTTGCCACTGAGCAAAATTTAATAGTTAAAAAAAGAAAGAACAGGTAAAACTAACAGATAAAACTTTGCACTATAATCGTCAATGATGCCAGTTTAATTAGATAAGAAAATAACTTTAGAAAAGGATTTGTATTTAAAAGATAACTGGTAAACAAGAATGAAAGGATATTAGTAAGAAAGTGAATAAGGTACCTCCATGTGCAAACACTTGGATAGGCAGTGATAAAGCTCTGATAAGGAAGATCCAGGCTATTAAGGCAAGGGAGGGCAGTGATATTATGTCTCACCAGAGGGTAGGGGATTATAAAATATACCAATCTCATTGAACATTTGGCTGTCCATCTAGTACCATCTTGCTGGAGGTAGGCTTTCCATCCCTAACCATGTACCTTTGTCCCCTTAGCTTGTGTGTCCACCACCCCACCCCTCACAGCCCTGCCACTTTCAATGATATAAATATTCCTCCTATGTGATGGGAGGAGTGCATTAACACTACATACTGTTTTACCTCTAATTACACACACCTCTGTACTGTACATCATTGTAGCTTTTGCACATCAAGCCTTCAAAATTTGTTATTTACATTGCTAAATTTGCAAACCATCACTAAATATCAATCCCATAAAATGTTGGTCAAGATCATAAGCTGTATCTAATGTAGTTTGCAATGTTGTGTAGCTTATTTACTCTTCCACTCTCACCAAGTCTTCTAAGCTCAGTGTGAATATCTACTGATCATTGTACTGAATTATTAAACATTTTTGTAAAAATTGTCAAACAAATGTCTTTCCTGTACACACATACATAACAAGAAACTAAAAATTAGTAAAAAAATATTGTCATCATACATTTACGAATAAACAGAAACATAATCATGAACCAATTATATATGTTAAGACAAATATGGATTCCATTATCAATTTATATGTAGTAGCTATAAAACAAGAGACTTATTAATGAAAAAAATTCTCTTATTTATGACCATTCAAAACTACGAAATCTGCATGAGTAAATTCTCATTTTTCAAAAGCATGTACAAATGCACACACACACACACACACACACACACACACACACACACACACACACACACACACACACACACACACACACACACACACACACATGGCAGTGTTTACAGAATCACATTCTACATACAATGTCAATTTAGAAATTGGCAATTTGTTTAAAAAGCAATAGGATTCTGAAGCCTTGTCTGTAATCTGTATCTCCCATCTGCTTCCTCTGAACTATGTTTGCTTGAATGCAGTGCACAGGTGTATGACAGATCCTTCCCTTTACTAGTTTGTGAGTCCATTAAAGAAACTGATCTCTTCATATACTCATTTTTCATCCCATTAAGCATTCATTTAGTGGAACAGGAAACCTTCACAAAGGATACTAGTGCGCTATGAAATAAGCATTTTCCGTAAGTGGCAATGGATATTAAGATGTAGGTCGTACACAAAAGATATAAACAAATAAATAAATGGATGAAAGATTAAAGATGTGGAAGAGTTACCATAACCATTATTTTCTTGTAAAAACAAAAACAACTGAATATGCTGTTGTTACTTCCACAAAGTAAAAGCACACTTCATTACAAGTGTTTGGTTTTGGCTTATGAATTATGCACCAAGTGTAAAATTGGCATGATACTGAAAATAAATGTATTCAGTAACTGGTGATTATAAGCAATTTGTAAAATAATTAATGGTTTCGTCTGTAGGGGCTATTTGCTTGGTACACTAACACAGATTATGCTACAGTCCTTCTTCTCCTAAGCTCATTCTTAGTAAAATGCCACATGGTGTATTTCATACATCTTTTCTTTTCTGATTTATAAAGTATCCCAAACCAACAGATTTGTTTTATCCACTCGATACTAATGACTGCTCTACAGCTCTCAGTGTTATTTACAAAGAATGAAGCAAGAACAGAACAGTCTTCACACAGAAACAGAGAAACTAAACAGAATGCCTAACTTCTGATCTTTATACTGTATAATAGAGAATGGGGCAGAGCAAACCTTGTGTTGATCAGTGTCTTGAATACTTCAATTCTTCACTATCTACTCAACACAGCCTTAGGCACCACAATCAGCTATGACCTGCCCATACAATTTTATATACTTAGGTTATTTTTGACAAAATAAAAACCTTAGTTGAAAATTTCAAAATTCACCTTTTACAAAAACATTACTCCAGTAATTTTTTGCTGTTCTTGCAACTATTCTCTCAAGTACTAACTTAATGCAGAATCCTGCATGGAGGATGGCTTCTACATAGAGGAATGAAGTTTCTTTTTACCTAATCAATTCTTCGTTGACATACAATCTAGTTTCTCATACTCCACTACAGTGATGTACTCTTGCCATCTTTCTTCCATTTTTTTCATGTTTACTGCTTTTCAAAATTTGCTAACTGCATCTTTTCCTCAATTTCATAGCCTTGCTATACTCAACAATATTTTCTCCCACTCACTAATGAAAATTACCTAGTATTTGAATTCTTTCATCCCTTTCACAGGTAAACTGAAATTCTCTGCTTTCTCCTGTATTTCCTCCTACCCTGAACTCTTTCAAGATACTTACTCTATATTTTTGACAATTTTATCTGGAATCTATATGGGAATTGGTAATATACATATAAATACACACATACAGTGGTACCTCGACATACAAGTTTTATAAATTCCATGACGGAGTTCATGTCTCAAATCAATTTTTTGAAATTGATTTAATGCCATTAATCTATTCCAGCCCCGGCAAAAAATATATTTTTGTTGTGTTTTTGCATAAGAAAAAAATAATTATTTGAAAGTAACAAATATTGTAAAAAAAATAATTAAATAAATAAAACAAAAGAATGTAAAGAAATATACTGGTTTTATAAAATTTATTTTTTATTTATTATCATTATTATTATTTTTTTACGTTATGGCCTATAGCGCTTGTAGGCATACTTGAAGAGTGTGGGAAGCGCTGTTAAGCTTCCACCCATTAGTGGTGCAGGCAATTTTATTTATAATGGTACCAATATTTTCCTTGGAGATCAGACAACTTGGGGTTGTTGGTGATGTTGGTGAAGGTGGAGAGTGGAGGGAGGGAAAAAAAAAAATAAATAAATAAAAAAAAAAAAAAAATAAATAAATAAAAAAAAAAAAATAAATAATTGCATAAAAATATAAAAGGCTAGCACAGTGAGAGAAATGTTTCCATGGCCGAAAAAAAAATGGGAGGTGAATGCAGTAGGTGATAGATGCTGTGTGGATGTGGTGTTTACTTTGCCAACTAGCACCAGCATACTTGGAGTTAGCTCACAACTTGAATTTTGGATCGCAAGTCAAAATGAAAAATTATCCAAGTGATGGACGGCTCACATTTTGAAATTCTTATAAGTCAAAGTTCCACTGTGTGTGTGTGTGTGTTTCACTGTTTGATCTGCTGCAGTCTCTGACGAGACAGCCAGACTTACCCTACGGAATGAGCTCAGAGCTCATTATTTCCGATCTTCGGATAGGCCTGAGACCAGGCACACACCACACACCGGGACAACAAGGTCACAACTCCTCGATTTACATCCCGTACCTACTCACTGCTAGGTAAACAGGGGCTACATGTGAAGGGAGACACACCCAAATATCTCCACCCGGCTGGGGAATCGAACTCCGGTCCTCTGGCTTGTGAAGCCAGTGCTCTAACCACTGAGCTACTGTGTGTGTGTGTGTGTGTGTGTGTGTGTGTGTGTGTGTGTGTGTGTGTGTGTGTGTGTGTGTGTGTGTGTGTGTGTGTGTGTACATGAGAGCAAGTGTAATGAAGTTACATAAGAGGAGCATGTGTTATCCCAATGGACATTGAGAGAGCAATGCTCATGTGTACAAAAATTTTTGAAGTGAAACAGCACAGAATATTGTGCAGAATGAATGAATGGGCAAAAACATGTTACTTTGAGGTGGTTAGAACTAATGGTGAGAATGAATGTAATGAGATTGCAAAAATTGTGTATGTGAGCGACACTAGTGTAAAGACAAAAGAGAGGCCACCAGCAAAATTAATAAATGAATAAAATATGTAATAATGGATAAGATGAGAGGCAAGGCTTAGACCATGAAATGAGGCATGTTGGAACAAGAAAAATTGGAGACTTTTAATTCCTTCTTGCTAAGCCATCCCCTTGATGAAACTTTTCAGATGAAAGAGAGGCATTGGAGGTAAAGATAGAAAGAATAAATAATAATAATAATAATAATAATAATAATAATAATAATAATAATAATAATAATAATAATAATAATAATAACAATAATGATAATAATAATCCATTAACATTTTTAAAAAGAACCTTGAAAATATTGCTACACACATTTCTGGAAGTGTACGGTAAAGCCTGGATCGATGAAAAACTAGAGTCACACGATCTGCATAAAACAGAATAAATTATATA
The DNA here is from genome assembly GCF_017591435.1 of Portunus trituberculatus. Taxonomy (NCBI): domain Eukaryota; kingdom Metazoa; phylum Arthropoda; class Malacostraca; order Decapoda; family Portunidae; genus Portunus; species Portunus trituberculatus. The sequence goes on along the minus strand of NC_059301.1, from coordinate 22,841,413 downwards.
CTATTTTACAATGGTTTCTTTTAATTTAAATATAAAATGTAAGTCCTCTGCAGTCGTCTGACAATAAAATAGTCTGATAAACATCTCATGCACACACTCGGGAAGAAATACCAGAGGAGAAAAAAAAAAAAAAAAAAAAAAAAAAAAGGCACAGAGCAAGCCTGGTATTTGACATGTGTTGGGGAGAGTAGCCTAATTAGAGGTAATGGATGACATGAAAAGGAGGATTCACTTCTAATGCTTTTCTACTTGTGCATGCTTTGCAAACCACAACACTGCAACCCTGAAAGTGGACAACCTGCACCCACATTCTGCTCAACACATGTACATAGCACAGCAGCAATGCTGCTATTCAGTATTTGCATTCAGAACACTATTCAATTCCTTCACTCGCAGCTTTTTTGTGAATGCTTGTACTTACAACACACCTCAACATTTTCATCCACAACTCTAATCAACACCTTCATCCATAACACACATGTTCAACACTTGCACCTAAAGCACTACTCAACAGCAACAGTCAACACCTTACATTTGAATTGTAAGCACTTGTACACAGCACACCCTCTAACACGCGCTTAACTTTTCAACACCAGGGCCAGATCTCTTCACCAGGTAATGTAAACTTTGTTGATAAAAATACAATCCTATGAAAGCAAATGGCCACACAGCATTGGATGATGCCCTCTAATGCAGTGGGTGGGCATGACACCCGAACTGCTGTCCTGGTCTTGCCCATCCCATCCCACATGCTCAAGAGTCACTGTCACCATGATGCTGGGTATGGCTATGGCTGGGCTCTGGTGGGCTTGATGCAGACTCATAATTTCCATGGGCATAACCATGGCCTTGTGAATAGTGTACAGCTGGTGCAGGGCGGGATGAGGGCCCTTCAGAATCTGAGGATGATGATGAAGGGATGATGACATGTTCCTGTCCAGAAGTGTCAATGTGTAGCATTAAGTTGCTGAGATCCACATTAGGTCCTAGCTGGGCAGGATCAATGTACAAAGTACGAGTGGTACCGTCCTCCATGGTGGCCTCCACTGCCACCAGGTCATTGCCACCCTCACTCAAGGCTGGTGTGGGCACTGTGGGCACTGTATTGCCATGGGCATCCACTGCAACAAGCATGTAAGTAGTCCCAGAGTTGGAGGTGGAGGCTAAATCTCCTGATCTGGCTGGTGACGCAGAAACCGTCCCATCTTGTCCGCCTGGAACAGGTCTGGGTGAAGATGAAACTTCAACAGATTGGCGACGTCCTCGAGAATACTCCACAGAGCTTGCACTGACTTCCTCTTCTTTTGCTACCATAGTCTCTGAAAACTCATCAATGTAGCGACTCAGACGGTTCATATTCCCTGGCTGCTCTCCAGTAGGGGCCTTGGAGGAAGGTTGGGTGGGTGTGGGGTGTTTCCTTTCATCTCTCTCAGTTCTTGTCACTGGAGGAGAACTAGGATGTTCTTGGACATCTTCCTGACAGGGATCAGTGCAATCCCTTGCAACTGTCAAATCTTCTTGTTCAATCACATTTGGCTGATCAAGCACTGGCTCAGTGGAACTCTTCTCAGGTTCTTCATAGTACTCAACCTCCTCAGCTGTCATGGACAATTCTTCCTCAGCTTGTGGAGGTTCTGTGGATACCTCCTCACAATATTCTGGAGGGTTAGAAAGCCCTTCTTCCATTTCCATGCTTTCTGTCACTTCCTCCACAGCTTCTACTTCCAAGGCTTCCTCTCGAGACTCACCTAAGTTTTCTGGACCCCCCACACTAGGCTGTGCACAATCCTCCTGCTGCAGTTCTGGCTCTGGTTCATCTGGGCACGGGTAGGCTGGAACTTTTTGTGGGGGTGAAACATTTTCCACACTGACTGGCCTGGAAGGAGAAGAGGCAGCTTCCATCTTCTCTGGCTGTTGCTCTTCCTGTTCCTGTTCTTGCTGTGGCTCCTTCCCATGGCTTTGGTCCATGCTTCCTACCACTTCCTCCTCACCCCTTTCATCTTCCCCTGTGGCCACATTACCTCCCTCTCCACTATTACCCTCACACAAGCTCTTAATATCACTTTCCTGTTCAACTTCCTCTTCCTCCTCCGAACCCGAGCCCGAGTCTCGTGCATAGTACTTTTCCCAGTCACTATAGTCACTGTCAGAGTCATTGTTGATATAGTTATTGGCCGGTCCAGAGGAAGTAGAAGTATTGAGGTTGGAGTGTGTGTTAGTGGCAGCTAGTAAAGCATCAAAGGCTGAGTTGAGATCTGCAGCCTTGGGCATGGGACGTCGCTCATATCTGGGCTGAGGGGGTGGATAATCATCGTCTACATCACTGTATCCGCCATCCGACTCATTCTCTTTGTTCTCAGGGCTCTGAGGTGTGCCAGGCTCACCACCAACAGCTGCAGCATCTTCTTCATCATCCCAGTCCATTAGAATTTGCTGTGTGTCTTGTAAGTCCTTTTTGCCTCCGCTAACTCCCCCTGGCACATCTCCATTGGTATGGGCATGATCCAAATTCTCCTTTCCTTTGCGCTCTTTGCCCTTTTTCCTGCCATCCCGACCACCTCGTGATGCACCCGGCCGTCGCCGCCGCCGACCTGGCAATTTAATGCCAGAGTCATAGTTACAAACCTTGCTCATGTGAGCTTTGTTGTGCCACACAATCACATTGAGGCGTGTGCAGGTGAAGCCACACTGTTGGCACTTGAACCAGCTGGATGCAGCCCTCATCTCTTCTTCCATGTTTTCTCGACGTGGCTGCTCCATTATTCGTACTCGGTGCTCCACCACCACCCTGTGTCCCCCCCGTCCCCCTCCACGCCCACCCAGACGTTTGTACACCACTGCCTGCCCAATGTCAGAGCCCTGTCGGTTGGCTCCATCCTCACGCTTCTTCTTGGGTTTCGGTGGACCAAAACCTAGGTCGCTATAGTCTATCCTGCGCTTACCAGCCCCCTCCACGAGTGTGCGTAGGATGTCCATGTCCCCACCGGTCAACTTCTCAGCAGTCACCACATCCGCCTCAAACTTGGCCAGCAGGTCCACATCCCCATGACTCTGATTCTTGTTTACCGCTGAAACAGATCAAGGTTTTATTTGATAGAATAACTCATTACATAAGACTCTTCACTGTTGCAAGCAGGTTCAGTAAATGACAATCAAGGACCTCTACAACACATGAACTAAATTTCTAGGAAAACTTGTCTGGAGTAAATGTCCAGAGAAAAAGATAGATGTACCTACCTTGTCCCTTTCTGATAAATTCCTCCTTGCGGTCACAGTTGTAGGGGAAGATGTGTTCTGCCTTGTGCACATCCTGACTGGGGATGACAAGTAGTATGATCATATTTGGGCCCACTGGTGAAGGTTTTACACATAAAATCTAAATAATAAGACACTTTTTCTAAATAACTTAACACATTGCTCTAGACAAATAACACTTTTTTTTTTATTAATACTTACTATTCATTTTCATGAAAGAACTTGACAATAGCAATGGGAGTCTTGCGAATGGCTTGCACAAATTCTGGTGGACACTTGGCAATGGTAGTGATGGTACCTGGCCACCAGGCCTGGCCCAGCCGCACCCAAACCACTGACCCACTCTCAAGATGACTCATTCTCTGTCAATGAAAAGATGTGTATGTCTCATCTCTATTAAGTATTGAACAATTATTAGCTTGTTTCTTGATAAATTTGATGTTCACAGTAAATAATAAATATATGAAAAAATAATGCACTGTTAGTGCTAGTCTCTGAACCTGTGCAAAGACTGATTCACCACCCAATAATGAAGGGCAGCTGTACAATGCACAAGAGTAAAAGTTACCTCCAAGTTATCCTTACGCTTACAGTGACTACTGTGACAGCTGTACATTTTGTTTTTATAAAACTAAATGTACAGACAACAACACTATTCACTTATATACTGCCACACACTCTACGGGTGCACTGGCAAAATACTGGACTGCAATTCTAGTCTATTGTAAAAGTGATTTAAAGGTAGTGTTTGTATTTCATTCCTGCAGTAAAACATTTTCAGTCATGTCTGGGTTGCCTTCCCTTCAAGAGGATCTCTGCTGGGCACAGAGATTATCCACTATGCTATTTTTAGGTCACTAATAATCTTCCTTCAATTTTTCTTCACTCAATTTAAAGAAGGGTTATGCTCTCATCCTGACCAGTACATTTTATGGCTACACTACATTACCTTGTTTTAGTTAACAAAGAAAACAAGATGATATTCTCTCCCTAAATGTTGATTTCCTCATACCTGCTTGTAATAAGTCTGTCTCTCCCTTATGCTTAAAAATTATACTTTTTTCATACCGAAGACCATGGAACACTGGTTGTTAAGAATGGTATATTTCCTTTGATATTAACTAAAGGGGGGCCCTTACACTGGGTATCATAGAAGCAACCTTTATCTACTAATATCCAGACACTGACTATTTCTGAACAAATTTGATGCACTTTTCAAATAGCGACCAACACAATGAAGGAATCAGCAGTGAAATTAATGATGACTGAATCCAGACGTCACCATAACCAACCTAACCTTGCCTTGTGATGAAGACGCTAATGTTACTTCAATATGATCCACACCACCTGCTGCTGCTTAGGTGCGTGTATGTGACAGGCGTCGGTCGGGTGGGCCTGGCACAGCTTGGCCTTCACAGCACACCCACAGGAAGTGCCTCCCACCACCACCACTAGCCAGGGATGCTTAGGGCATTCTCCTGGCAAGTTTGGAGGGCATTGGTATAGGCAACGGCAAGTCAAAATAGAAATGTCCCTTGAAAAATATAAACATCCAGTTGTTGGTGTACAAGCTTTGCAGGAAGCTAACCCTTACAGCCCGCGCCCAACGCCCGCCGCGCCCCTACGCCGTCCCCTGCACGCCCACCGCCACCCTTGCATGAACCGTGGACTTACTGAGATTGAGGCAGCTCAGGCGGCTTCAAGCTTCAGGCAGTTCAAATGTCAGAAGCAAGTAATTAGTGCATGATAAACAAGGTCCCAAACAAACGCTTCCTCACAACACCCACAATGCCTTGCGACTCGCACCCGGCAAATATATCCTGCGTGTGGCCCCCTCGACTGCCCTCCCTGTCACTCTACAGGCTCACTAGGGCTTTAATACACACTCATAAAAATTAGTTTTACGCTGCACAAATTTTCACACATTCCAAAGTTTTGTTGTTCTTAAAGTCACATACAAATAGTTCTTGTCGTTCTCTGTAATATTTTGAAGGATGACATTTATAAACGTGGCGCCGCTGGTGACAAGGCAAGAGTGTGATACATGACTTTATGGATTGTGTTGTTGAGTATTTCATGTCAATCATATGTATTGGATATTCATTACTGCGACTTTTTCTTTGGATTGAATAGAAAAGTTTAACATTACTTTAGTCTTGTAAACAGTAATAGATAATGTGCGATGTAAGTACGTTAATGAAATGGGCAGCAGAAAATTTGGAGAGGTTACTCATTCTAGAGGTGGACAAGTTGCTGAAAATTATTGTACTTGGAATGGTGCAAGACATTAATATGCTACGAGTGAAGTGATGAAGATGAAATTAATGTAGGTGAAACTTCAAGCTTGGATGGGTGCGCGGTATTACAGAGTGGGCTACAGTACATTGTTTTCATGAGCAGTGTGGTGTCCGTTGGCATTGAACATATGAGTACGTAACCATATAGGTATGTAAAGATAAGGATGAAGATTACAAACGTTTATGGGCACTTAAAAATGTCTTTCGTATTGTTGAAAAAAAATGTATAGTCAAGTGTTGATTAAGAGGATTAGCTAATATAGAGGACGTAATTTATGATATGTAAACAACAGTGTATTTTAAGGAAGGAGGAAAATTCGCTGATTAGGTATTTAAGCTATCGTGAGACAGGTATATGGAAAAAAATGTGATGAAATGTTTTTAAATATTCGTGTATTTTTTTTTTTTATGTAAGAAGGGAAAGCTGGCCAAAGGGAAGAGAAACAATAAAAAAAGGTGCACTTAGAATGCCAGTCCCCGTGCAGATCAGAGAAAGTTAGCCAAAGGAAAAGGAATAAATGTCTTGAAACCTCCTCCCTTTTAAATGAGGCCAAGTCATAGGAAGATGGAAATACAGACGCAAGTAAGGAGTTCCAGAGTTTACCAGAGGAAGATATGAATGATTGAGAGTACCTACTGGTTAACACTTACTTTAGAGAGATGGACAGAATAGGGATGAGAGGAGGAAGAAAGTCTTGTGTAGCGAGGCCACGGGAGGAGAGGAGGTATGCAATTAGCAAGATCAGAAGACAGAAGAGCAGATAGCATGACAATGGCGGTAGGAGATAGCAAGAGATGCAACATTGCAGTGGTGAAAAAAAGGCGGAAGACAATCAGTCAGAGGATAGGAATCGACGAGACGAAAAGCTTTTGATTCCACCCTATCTAATAAGACTGTGTGAGTAGGACCGCTCCATACATACGGAGTGTACTCCATAGAACATCCAACTTCATAGAAGTTGTTTTAGCAAGAGAAGAGATGTGAAGTTTCTAGTTTAGATTATAAGTAAAGGACAGACCGAGGATATTCAGTGTAGAAGGGGTACAGTTGAGTGTCATTGAAGAAAAGGAGATAGTTATATAGAAGGTTATGTCGAGTTGATAGATGGAAGAATTGAATTTTTTGAGGCATTGAACACTACTAAGTTTTTTTCTGCCCCAACCAGAAATCTTGGAAAGATCAGAAGTCAAGCGTTCTGTGGCGTCCCTGCAGGATTTTTCACTTCTTGAAGGATTGGTCGTCTCTGAAAAGACTTGGAAAAGTGCAGGATGTTATCATCAGCGTGAGAGTGGATAGTGGAAGAAGTTTGGTTTAAAAGATCATTGAGGAGTAATAGGAAGAGAGTGGGTGACAGGTCAGAACCCTGAGGAACACCACTGTTAATAGATTTGGGAGGAAAACAAAGTCCGTCTACCACAGCACCAATAGAACGGTCGGAGAAGAAACTGAAGATAAAGTTGTAGAGGGAAGGATAGAAGCCGTAGGAGAGTAATTTTAAGATCAAAGCTTTGTACCAGTCTCTATCAAAATCTTTTGATATGTCTAAGGTAACAGCAAAAGTTTCACCAAAGTTCATAAAAGAGGATGACAAAGACTCAGTAAGGAAAGCCAGAAAAACATCAGTAGAGGGGCCTGACGGAAGCCATACTAGCGATCAGATATATGAAGATTGTGAAGTAACAGATGTTTATGAATCTTCCTATTGAGGATAGATTCGAAAACTTTAGATAAGCAAGAGATTAAAGCTGTAGAGCGGTAGTTTGAGGAGTTAGAACAGTCACCCTTTTTGAGGAACATACTGAATGTATAGGCAAACTTCCAGTAAGAAGGAAAGATAAAATCGACAGAGTTGAAAGAGTTTGGCCAAGCAAGGTGCAAGCATAGAGGCACAGTTTTTTGAGAGTAATGGAAGGGACCTCATCATGTCCATAAGCCTTCCGAGACTTTAGTCCAGCGATGGCATGGAAAACATCATTGGAAAGATACAGAGGAAGGAGGAGAGGGAGGAACAAGTGCAGAATCATCCAAGGTAGAGTTATTAAAACAAGGTTTGAGAGAAAAGCTCAGCTTTAGAGACAGGCGAGATGGTAGTGGTGCTATCAGGATGAAATAAAGGAGGGAAAGATGAAGAGAGATTTTGATATTTTCCATTAATGAAGGAGTGTTTGGCAAGTTGGAGAACAAACTTGGCATGATTCCGGCAGAAATATAAAGCGCATGAGATTCAGGTGATGGAAGGCTCAAGTACCTTTTGTGGGTAACCTTTTATCATGTATAACACAAGAACAAACTGTGTTAAACCAAGGTTTGGAAGGTTTAGGTTGAGAGAAAGAATGAAGAATGTACGCCAGACACTATCATTTCCGTTATGATTTCAGTACACAAAGATGAGTCTCTGACATGGAAACAGTAATCATTCCAAGGAAAATCAGCATAATACCTCCTCAGGTCACCGCAACTGCATGGCAGAGGCGAAACGCCAGAGGAACCTCCTCTTTAGGGAATCCTGAGGAGAGATTAGAGAAATAGGACAAGATACAGATATGAGATTGTGATCGGAGGAGCCCAACGGAGAAGGTAGAGTAACAGTATAAGCAGAAGGATTAGAGGTAAGGAAAAGATCAAGGATGTTCGGCTTATCTCCAAGACGGTCAGGAATATGAGTAGGATGTTGAATTTAGAGAAAATATATGGCGTTATTAATAAAATATGGCTATGGATCGTTTGAAAATTGTGTGGACGAAGTAGAAAATTATTAGAAGGTGCAAAATGCTTTCATTTGTGCAGTAAAGAATGTATTTGGGTGGCAAGTAACGTGAGTGAACAGGACCGCCTCACAGATGCGTGCTGTCCACTTTGTTGTTTAATATATATATATATATATATATATATATATATATATATATATATATATATATATATATATATATATATATATATATATATATATATATATGACATTGAAAGGGAAGTAGATATGAATGTAGTCTTAAACGTAAAATTTGATGAGGAGGTAATGATACTCTGTTCTCTTTGGTGAAGAAAAAAAATTTCGTTTGCAATGGCGGCTTTGGAGAGAGAGAGAGAGAGAGAGAGAGAGAGAGAGAGAGAGAGAGAGAGAGAGAGAGAGAGAGACTACACAACTTCCCGTGCCTGACATCACATCCATGCCAGGGACTCCGAGAAATGCTTGTGTAATGTAATGATCGATATAAGTGCTTGATAAACTACAGTAAATACATAATACGCACGCTAATGAAAATGTAAATATATGAACTCCATGTTCCTGAAATGTGTGGAACTGAGTCAACTAAGCAATGGACGAGATACTGGAAGAGTCTTTAGAATGTGGCTGCTATTTATTTTTAGAAAAGTCGAGGTGGAGGGGGAGGGAGAATCAAACTGGCGACACCATCAAAGGCACACGAGTCATCAGCCACACCGAGATGATTACCAAGAGATTATTTGGGGTCTTCCATTATTGTCGCTGGAAGATTCTTTCTTTTCTTTTCATCAGGATCGATTTCTGAAGTTAACATACACACACACACACACACACACACACACACACACACACACACACACACACACACACACACACACACACACACACACACACACACACACACACACACACACACACACACACACACACACACACACACACACACACACAGACTGGTTGGAAAGGAACCGAGTAGTAGTATCAGCCTCCAAAGGGACTTGAAAGACACACAAAAAGATCAGATAAAGATGATTACTTATTAATAAAGAAAATATTCGAATACAACATGGTTAGTAATTGTTGTGATGAGTAAGAAAACAGTATAACCTGGGAGAACACCGATAATCACTGCAATGAAGATGTACTTGCATATTTCAGTTGGAAAATGGCTTCCGCAATTGCTTATTTGAGGTGGTTGGGCTGCATCTTCATTGTTATGTTTTGCCATGTTTAATAAGTGGCACCCATATTATTTGGTAGTGCCATTGCCTACATGTGGGCCTCTCATCATTAGTATTGCCATTGCTAATACGTGGCTATTGAACAGTTCCACCATTAATGATCCTGCCATGGCTTAGGAGTAGGCGAAATACTCACTTACCTGATATGTCTTTGCATTTAGTGGACAGCCGCCTTAATTATGAGACTGTATGCAAAATATTTTGACTGAGTGGCCAAAAAAGGTTAAGCACATCGTTGTGCGTGATGGAAATTTAATTGTGTTGTTAGGGATGTTTGCCAGAGCTATTTTTGTTCAAGAAATCTTTTGAATATTAATGTTACGCTTGAAATATGACGTCCTTACGAGTATTTCATCTCACATTCTTGCCCTGAAATATGCATTATATTCCGTTCACCTTGACTCAGTAACCTGGTTTAGAGTGGGGAGTCATTGTGAAGCTTAAAGAAGATTAGACAAATTTATGGAGGGGTATGATAAGTGGAAACAAGTAGGTATGATTCATACAGGGTCGGCCACGTGTAAGCCTGACGATTTCTTATGCTTGCCTTATTTTTTCATATTCTTATGTTAACTGTCTATGCTCCATAACGATCTTTTCTAATGCCTCATTTGAATTGCTTACATGTTTTTTTTGGATTGAGTGACCATAGACTTATACCTATCCACCAGTCGGCCTGCTTAGAAAGACTGGCTGGCTGATCACGAGGGACTTCAGTGTTATAAGAAGATATGAATAGAATATATAATGAGTGCCTTTTATTATGAAAGATTTAGGAATCTCATACGGACTATTATCAAAGACCTCACTGATTATGTGACAGGTTCCCATTATTTTTTCCAGAGATGATACAGGATTTTCCAACCACCACTAAAACGAAAATATTCTTGAATACTCCAATTTATTTCCATTATAATATGTTTAATATAGTCATATTTACAATTTTGCTGTAATGCCCGCCATCGCACCGATACGAGCATGATCCTAAAGCAGATAGGTGACAAATGAAGTCGAACAAAACGAAATGTGGGTGATAGCCTTTTGAAAGTCTCTCATGTCACTTCCAGGGCATCTTGTTACCTGTTACCATGTCAACTCAAAAAATAAATTAATTAATGAAACATATAAAGAAATAAGTAAAGGAAAAATACGTAAATAAATGAAAGTAGAAAATGAATAAATGAATAGGTAAATAGAAAGATAAACAAAATGGTAAACAAATATACTGTATCGTTCATTTAAGCTTATTTCTCACACTTGCACTTCTTTATTTACATTCACAGTATCGACTATTGCAAAGGAGATACGACGAGTTTGTGCATCTCCCTGCGCCTGGTACAAGTGTCTATAACCTTGACGTGGCGCAGTGGTTGATGGAATACCTGCTGACATCACTCTTTGTTGATTGGCTTAGTGATGGAAGTGCCTGGGGTGAATCAGCCGGGATACTGGTGGTAAACATTCTCGAGTCCTCATGCACCTCTCTCTCTCTCTCTCTCTCTCTCTCTCTCTCTCTCTCTCTCTCTCTCTCTCTCTCTCTCTCTCTCTCTCTCTCTCTCTTGTTCGCCGTGGTGTTAATTACGCGTTCTGGCTTCGTGTGCTTTGCGTGTAGAATAGGTGGTAACAACAGCAACAACAACAACAACAGCAACAAGAACAACAACAACAACAAGAACGACAACACAAACAACAACAATAACAACAACGACAACAGCGACTACTACTACTACTACTACTACTACTACTACTACTACTACTACTACTACTACTACTACTACTACTACTACTACTACTACTACTACTACTACTACTACTACTACTACTAACAATGGCAATATTCTTCCTTTTTTTTATCAGTTTAGTTTATCTTGAAGTCACACACACACAGTTAGTTAGTAGTTTATTGACACACACACACACACACACACACACACACACACACACACACACACACACACACACACACACGACCTCTTGCTCCTTAGCGCCTTTCAGCTGGTAAGGGTAAGGAGATGCCCGTGACAGACTGCAGTGCACCTCGCCTGGGTGACACCACAGGCCACCAACCCTCAGCAGGCAGGGCATTCACAGCACACCACTGATCTGAGGCTGGGCTGAGACTACCTGACGTGGTGCCGGCATGCTACACAATCATCTGGTATATCGTGGTCTCAAACTTTTTAGGAGTCTTATCTCGACTAAATTTAATGTAATGGTTCAATTTTAATGGTGTTGAAGGGTGTTTTTATATGATACTAGTGCTAGTCTAGACTTTAGGTAGCATTTTGCATCATCACCGCCGCAAAAAAAAAAAAAAAAAAAAAAAAAAGAGAACTGAACTTATCATCCCTGTGGTGTTCGAAAATAGTCCTTGTGAGAGAACAAAGTGTTTAGATATACGGGCCCTTTAGTCTTGCTATTTTCTAGGTAGAGCATTTAACATTCCCGTTTTTTGTTGTATGTACGTAGATAGGATAATACATACATCACCCGTCCTTCCCCTTTCTTCGTTTTCTTCGAAGGTGTGGTCTAGCAGTTTTCCGTTTACCTTGCGCCTGTGGTCTCCCAATTTCCTGCGAGTGGGTGCTGAGGGTGTGTGCGTCGGCCGTGTCTATCTTTAGCCTGCGGGGAGGAGGCGGTGTGGTGGTGGTGGAGGGGCGGGAGGCGGTGGCCAGTCTTGGCTTGTGGTGGTGTGGTGTGGGCGGCCGTGTTGTCAGTACGTGGAGACTAGTGCGCCCCCCACAGTGCCACACCGTTAGCTCTAGTGCCTCTAGTGCCCTTCCCTGAGGATATACCTGTGCTGGTGTTGATCAAGGGCCAGGTGTGTGAGTTTGAGTGCATTGTATATCGCTTGGATTTTCTTCTCGGTGTTTCAGCGTCGTCACCGCCTGCCGCCCCTCGCCACACTTCCTCGCCGCCTGCTTACACACATTCCGGTCGCTGGTGACTGCTGCCGCTACTGCTGGTGAGTTGATCAAAGTTTTTTTTCCTCACCTTCCCTTCAACACCCTCACCTCAGCCTCGTGTGGTACCTAGTGTGGTACCTGGTGCTCCTCCATCTCCCCCCCACACCCTCACCTCGTGCCCTCATCCCGGCCACCACGGTCTGGGGGGTGTGAGGTAATCGTTATTACTGAATCCTTTGTTTTTACTTAAGTTTCTTTCTGGCTTTCTCGTGCTTCTATCTTGGCTTTACTGTTGCCAGTAATCTAATCACGGTGTTTCTGTCTACCTGTCACCTGTCCCGCTGTGTCTGTTTAAGAGTGTTCGTGTGGCTGTTGGACTTCCTTTAGTAGATGCCTGTCACTTCACGAATCACGTTCTCATGTTACTGTCTTCTCCCCTCACTCTGCCTGTCAGTGTAAAGCCATACAAGATGACCACAAGGCGTAGATAATCCACGCGTAGTTGCACCTTCCTCTTGCCCGAACATTATCATCCTCCAGGTGTTTTCCTCGTCTGGTGAAGCTCAAGGTTAATCCGATAGGGCTCGGCTTACACACTTTTGTTATCGCCGGTATCCCTTATCCCTGGGCTATCATAGTGCTGCCAATCCCCGGGTAATAGCACGAAGGCATGAGTCACAGGCCTGTTCCAATAACCTTGGTAACCCTGACTGGAGGGGGTGGGGGAACTCTACTATTTCTGTTTTCTTTGTAAACAATGGTTTTCGTTTCATCACAGCTAATCAGAACTAATCGAGCGTTGGGTTGTTGCGCTCAGGGGCGGCACGTGTTGGTTCAAACAGATAAAACATAACGTGCTCACAGTGTGACGAGGAGGGAAGGCAGTTATTTGACAATCTAATCGGAGGCAGCTAGTGTTGGGCGTGGTTCGCTGTTTGTCCTGTACACGCCTCGTCTCGCCCACCTTCCACCCTCTTGTTCTTCCTCCCTTGTTCCTTTTGTTTTATAGGGTTGTCCCTCAATGCTCAGCTTGGCCTTGGAGTCTCCGCCAGTCAAGCCAGTGCATGTAGTCCTTGCATTCTGAAACGTTTCAAGTCCTCATTTTGATAACTTTTCAGACTCCAATGAAAGTTATTGAGAGGTTCTCAAAAGTCTTCTCAGGAGTTCAGTGCTGGTTGAACATGGGTTATACAAAATTCTAAGAAAAGCATACATTAAAAACTAACTAACTAATAATCTTAGTGGCCTTTGAAAGTTGCCCTGAAAAGAGAACAAAGCGTTTAAGAACACGAAACCAGCTTTCACCTAGAATGACACTATCGCATCTGAAAGGAAGGGAAGTGAGTGCCAGGTGGCGTCCAACATCAGGCAGCACGTCAACAAGCCTTTTCTGGAACATTTTATACGTCATCTAGAATCTGCATAAACTGATCCTAATTAATATCAAGGTTACCGTGCTCTCGCCTACCTCTCGGCGACCCTTTGCAGCCTGGGCAGCAAACAGGATTGACAGTTCGACTGTGAGGTAAAAGCGGGGCGCGAACACCAGGTGGGGTGACGCACACTGTGTAAACCAGCTTATCATGGTTGTTATCGCATTAGTGGAGGCAATGAGCTGTGAGGGAGCGGGGAGGCCTGCGTCACCACCTTGAGCTGGCTGTTTGTTATGCGGCACATTGAAATACGACAGTCATTGCTGCTTATGTGTGATGGACACTGAATGCGGGTCACGTAAGAACATAAAGTAACATAAAGGAAGCTGTAAAACGCAAATAGGCCTACGCATGGCTGTACCTATATTACACACACACACACACACACACACACACACACACACACACACACACGTACTTGTGTCCATCACTCTTCTCTGCCTATAAATGTGTTTAGTCTGTTCACAGATCTTCATATTGACTCTGCACTAACACTGAGTTTATTGAAGTCATCCACCTACCTGTTTGTGTTTGAGAGCCAGTTTCTTCCTATCTTTTTCTTAAATCTAAGTGTTACGTGCTCAGCTTGAATTCACTGGTGAGATTCATGCGTCCAATATATGCAGCTGTTCAGTGGGAAAAATAATGAAGACTGTTAGATTTTACGCATGACATTTCACCACGCATGGGACTACACCCGTGGACTATCATTATTGTCTTATCTCAGCGAGGAAGACACGTTGTAGTGGACTAGTGAGTCTTGACCCTTCTTCTGTCGTTTACCATCTCAGATTGACTTGCTGCTGACTCTTATGTAATATATATATATATATATATATATATATATATATATATATATATATATATATATATATATATATATATATAGTCGGTATAAAGACAATGAATTAGTTGATAAGAGAAAGAAGCTCCGTGTAAGTTTCCTAGACCAGAAACATTTTCTTGTTATGTGCTATTACTCTAACCACATACAGCATGTCGTAGAATTATTGTTTAGTGTTCAAGTATATTTAACCCATTTCTTGTAACATTTTTATCCTCACCGCGTAAATTTACCGCTGACTGAGAATCCTTGCTCGAGTTGAGGATCGGTAGTGGGTATTGTTTTCAGAGGACGAGGCGAAGAGCAGCGTGAGGGAAGGGCGGCATACCGAGGCGAAGGCACTAAGCCCTCGAGGTGAGACTGGGAAGCAAAAGTCATAATAAGGGCAGGGCTGTGTCTGGCTCGGGCGTCTGACACCTACAGGATAAAACCTTGTGTGTCGTGACCCAGTTTGTGGCGCCGCTATGCCACGCCCCTACCACCACCACCACCACCATCACCACCCTCCCCACCGTGCCCCGTCTCCATGTTACTTCCAGGCAACTTGAGTGTCCCTTACGCTTATTTTTGTTCAGCGTACGCATTGCCTATATTTTCCTGGCTGCCTGTATTTATTTATCAAGGGAGCAAAGATTGTCTAGGTTGTGATATGGGGGTGGAGAGGAAGACTTGGCACCACCGCCCACACTCCTCGGGTAAATACAGACCCGCCGACATAGCTTCATACTTTTAGACCATCTCAAACATAACTCACCTCGCACCGCTGTTAGATTATTAACACACCCATGCAACACTTGGATGAGCGGGGGTGATCCATCTTTAGTAGAGTGATGAAAGACGCACTCACTGGATCTGCTCCTCGCTTCGGTGGCTGAGGTGAACACGGGCTGCGATGGTGGTGGTGGTGGTGGTGGGTGCCTGGGTTGTCTGGCCTGACGTCACCACCCAAACAATGACGTCAGGGTTATACATGGTCAAGTGGAAGGAAGGCTAAGCGGGATATTCCGTACTGGGCCAAGCCATACCCGCCGCAGTCAAGGGGGGAGAGGGACGAGAGGGACGAGAGGGACGAGAGCTAGACAGGGACGAGGTGATGGGAAAGAGAGACAGGCAGGAAGGCGAGTAGGTAAGAAGGTAACATGCGATAATCTCGAAATATTCCGATAAGGACGTGATAAGGTTCATGGTGACCTTAGAATTATGACCTTAGATTTATGACATTAAAATTCCTCCTTTATTATAAATTCTTTGTGGGTTTATGGTATTAGTATTAGCGTGAGGCATTGTGGTATTAGTGCACGTACTCATTGGCAAAAGTCAGATAACAGATAGTTTCACCACGTGTTAGAATCTCACTTGGGTTTCTTACAAAGGCGTGTTGCTGGTCAGGACGCGGTTAGCAGGACACGTGAAAAACCTGCCGACTTAGTGCATTACTCGTGTGTGTGTGTGTGTGTGTGTGTGTGTGTGTGAGAGAGAGAGAGAGAGAGAGAGAGAGAGAGAGAGAGAGAGAGAGAGAGAGAGAGAATGGCTAAGTGATTGATTGATTGATTGACAGAAATTTACGCTGCAATAACGAGGTCACATGGCGCCCGAGAGATAACAGAGAAAGAGAGATAAAGAGAAGAGGAAAAACAGACAAAATAGAAAGACTTATGGAAAAAAAGTATACAATTGGCGATCAATTATCTTCACCATGACCTCAGTAAGCTGTGTGTGTGTGTGTGTGTGTGTGTGTGTGTGTGTGTGTGTGTGCCTCGTAATGAACCCCAAACTATGTCAGCCTCCTTCTCCCCTCCACTCTACTCCCTCTCCCTTTCCCTGTTTCCCCCCCACACCCCACAACAGCCCCCTCTCCTCCACCCTCCCTCCTTGGCCCAACCTTGCACCGTGCCACGAACTAATAGCTTCATTAATGAGGACGGAAAAAATGAAAAATGTGTTAAGTGGAACAACCAAACAAGCGAACAAATAAAAAAAAAAGTCATGTGCATTGTTTTACGTGTATGTGCGTGTGTGTGTGTGTGTATGTATGTATGTATGTGTGTGTATGTGTGTGTGTGTGTGGTGTTGAGAGGGACTGGTGTGTTGGCTGAATTCTTGGCTTGTGGAGTCTTTTTCAGATGCCAGATACCTCCGCCTGTCTCCCTCGCCGAATCCCACCGTGGCGAAAATGCTGTGCTTTTATATCAACACAATTAAGGAGATAACGTTAACTGCCGCCCGAAGGAGAGAGAGAGAGAGAGAGAGAGAGAGAGAGAGAGAGAGAGAGAGAGAGAGAGAAAGAAGGCGTGTAGCGGGGTAGGTATAGGGAGGTGCCGCGCCTGGGAGACCGAAGCCCCAGTAGCGTCCCCCTACTCCTCCTCCTCCTCCTCATCTTCCTCCTCCTCCCACACCCCGGTACCCAGGATGGCAGCGGCGGTGCTGTACGTGGCATTCCTAGCATGCATCTCCATTTTAGTACAATGTGGGTCTGCTTCTGGCCGAGGAATACCGGCGCTAACACATTCTGCGTAGTGCACCGGCCGCGCCCCGTACGCACGAGGTCCAGGCCGCGAAGTTGCTGTGTTAAGGCCTGGGGACACCGCGAGGCTGTTTTGTACACACACACACACACACACACACACACACACACACACACACACACACACACACACACACACGAATGTTAACTTCTATCAACATTTTGCTTTTCATTACATACATAACTTCATGATGATAAGTGAATAATGATCTGCTTCCTTTCTTTCCCTCATGTTTTTCTGTCATTTAGTCAGTCAGTCAGTCAGTCAGTCTGTCTGTCTGTCTGTCTGTGTCTATTTGTCTGTCTGTCTCTCTCATTCTCCATTCATTCGTCTCATTCTCAAACAATAATGAAAATCCGAGTAGATTTGATTGCCTTTATTGTGTTGGGAGATAGCAAGTTAAATAATGTATTACAGTATGGATCAAACCTGTGCTTAGTGTGCATACCTGACTGGCCTAATTTGTGTTTTACCGTACGACATCACGATATACGTACATAATCAGATCAAGTTATTCCAACAAGAAGAGTAGAGAATTGCGTTTACTGAAGCCACAAAATAGTGCTTCGGAGCGTGCTGTGGTGTCAGCCGAGGCAGCAAGCAGACAGGGGAGAGCAGAGGAGTTTAGCTGACCGAACCGTACCTATTGCGAGATGGTACGTCAAGCAGAACCCTTCGTAAACAAAACGCTGGCCGCCTCAGCACGCGTTGCCTCTCAGTTACAGTTCATACACACACACACACACACACACACACACACACACACACACACACACACACACACACACACACACACACACACACACACACACACACACACACACACACACACACACACACACACACACACACACACACACACACACACACACACACACACACATGGGGCTTTAATTGCAGTTCCTTGATCTTCATCCGCCGCAGGCACAATGATACAGACGAGTGTTATTCAAAGAGGTGTGCATGTGTCATTCAATCACTCACTCACGACTTGCTCAACAGTTAATGCAGCCGTCCCTCCTCTCTCTCTCTCTCTCTCTCTCTCTCTCTCTCTCTCTCTCTCTCTCTCTCTCTCTCTCTCTCATGCTTGTCTTCAGTGTGTGCATGGTTTGTTGTTGTGCCCACAAGGATAGTCCAACAATTTGATACACACAGGACAGGAGTGAGCAATGCGAGTGTGTGATCTAGTTTTAACCGCTAACACATATATACTCTTCTCTCTCTCTCTCTCTCTCTCTCTCTCTCTCTCTCTCTCTCTCTCTCTCTCTCTCAGATCTACAATAATATTATCCATCTTTATCCTTACATTGTTAAAAACTATCACATATTCAAGAGAAGAGAGAAGAGAGTAAATACGTAAGAAAGAAATGAAAAAAAGAAAGAAAAGAAAAAAAAAAAAAAGAAGCAGGTCATGTGAGTTATAGACAATTCCTCATTTCCTCTTTCTCTCCTCCTCCTCCTCCTCCTCCTCCTGCTACCGATTCATTCCCCAGACCACCTCCTCCCTTTCCACCCTGTCGGTCAGCGGTCGGGAACGAAAAGGCAACACAAAGAAACTCAAAGGCACAATGAACCACACCAAACTTCTGCTAATCCCTTGAGAGACTGAAGCGTCACACTCTTATCTAATCTTAAGAGGTGTAGAATAATAAATAGTACTAAAAGGAAAAGAGAGAGATAAGGAGGGGGGAGAGGGAGAGGAAGAGGAAGAGGGAGAGGGAAAGGGAGAGGGAGAGGTGCTTAATCTCCTTTAGTCTAAGCCAGTCCAGTATATTCCTCCAGGTATTCATTAATAATTTGTCAGAGCACACAGCCGCCGCGATGAGTGCCCGACCGTGCGTGACACCAGCAAGTCAGCAAGCTATCCGGAAATGTCTGCTCTTCTTCCTTCTTCTCCTCTGCTTCCTCTTCCTCCTCCTCCTCCTCCTCCTCC